>NC_056725.1:3740182-3905084 GCF_019279795.1 Protopterus annectens
GGGTGCGAAAAACAGGTGGATCAAAGCTGTATTCTGCTGAAATAGCTGATGCATGTATCTTGATGGAGGAGTAGGACAGGCCTGAATGAAGAAGTTCGCCAGATACTCCAGAATGTTAGGCATATCTATGTTTGACACATCTTTTCCTCTTTCCATTACTCCAAATGACAAACCTTTTCCATTTTCCAGCATAGTTCCTTCTTGTTGAAGGTCTGCGTGCTTCAAGAATAATGTCTTTAACTCTTTGGGAAAGTTCTGGATTAGCTGCTGCTATGTGATGTTCCATGCAGTCAGTTGCAGCGTTTTAGGTTTGGATGTATGATGCTGTAGTTGTTCTGAGTTAACATCAAAGGCATCAGGGTATTGGCCACATATTGTTCCGAGACATGCTCTTCAGTAGTGGGTACCAGTGTTGTCTTGGCCAGTTTGGAGCTATCAGGATTATCCTTGGACGTTCTTCCTTGATTTTTAGTAGTACCTTGTGTATCAAAGGAAGAGGTGGGAATGCATATGCTGTTAGGCCTTTCCAGTTGAAGGAGAGTGAGTCCACTTTCCATGCTAGTGGGTGGAATGTCCTTGTGCAGAATTTTTGAGCTGGTGATTGAGAGGTGATGCGAATAGGTCTATCTGTGGCATTCCCCAATTCTTGGAGAAGGACTAGAAGAAGTCCGGGAGCAGCTTCCATTCGTGGGTATCCGAAGTGGATCTGCTTAATATGTCTGCTAGAGTATTGTCTTTCCCGGTACAAATATTGCCTGTAACTGAATGTTGTAGCTGAGTGCCAGGGTCCACAGCTCCAAGGTCATTCTGCATAGGGGTATGAATGAGTGCCTCCCTGTTTGTTGATGTACCACATGACTGTGGTGTTGTCTGTCCTTATCATCAACTGGCCCTCTTTGAGAAATGGTTTGAACTTTTGGATTGCCAGTTTTACTGCCAGCATTTCTTTTAGATTGATGTGCAGGTGAAGTTGATCCTGTGTCCACAATCCTTGCACGCATTTGTCCAGCATGTGGGCCCCCATCCTAGGTCTGAAGCGTCTGTTGTGATGGTCTGGCTTGGTTGACATCTGCGAAAGGGTAGGCCTGGGTTTGACTGGCATGCCTGAGCCCACCATAGGAACTCCTGTTTTAAGCATGGAATTAGTGGGATTTCTGTTTCTAGACTGTGTCTGTGTTGGGACCATAAATTCTTTAGGTACCACTGTAGTTTCCTCATATGAAGTCTGGCAAATGGGACCAAGATTATGCATGATGCCATGAAGCCCAAGGCCTGCAGAACTTTTCTTGCTGTTAACTTGTTCAGTTTTGTTAGTGCCAAGAAGTAAAGAGGAAGTTCTATTTGTTTTTCTGTAGTCAGGAATGCCATTTGTTGTACTGTGTCCAATTCCGCGCCCAAGAATGTCCTTGTTTGGGATGGTATCAGCCTTGACTTTTGTAAATTGACTGTGTATCCCAGTCCTTGTAGCAAGTAAATGACCCTTTGTAAATCTGTTGTCAGCTTGCTTTTGTTGTCCCCTTGTAGCAGGCAGTCGTCCAGGTATGGGTAAATTTGAATTCTCTGTAGTCTGCAATGGGCGATTACTGATGCCAGGCATTTTGTGAATACTCTGGGCAGTAGATAAGCCAAAGGGCAATGCTGAGAATTGATAGTGCTCTGATCCTGCAAGAAATCTGAGGTATCTTCTGCAGATTGGTCGAATGGGGACGTGCAGGTATGCCTCCTTGAGATCTAGAGTTACCAGCCAAGACTCCTTGCCCAGCATGGGAAGAAGTTGCTGTAGGGTCAGCATTTTGAATTTTGGGACAATGATATATGTATTTAAGGTGGACAGGTCGAGAATTGGTCTCCAACTTTTTCCTTTCTTGGAACTAGGAATAGTCTGGAGTAGAACCCCTTTCCTTGTTCTGCTGTTGGCACTCTTTCCACAGCTCTCATGTTTGCTAACTCCGTTATCTGGCGTAGAGCCTCTGTTTTTTGATTTGGAGGTAGATTTGGCATTCCTCTTTTGACTGGTAAAGTGTGGAAGTGAAACCGGTAACCTTGATGTATGGTTTGTAAAATCCACTTGTCTTTTGTTATGTAGTGCCAGTTCTTTGAAAATAAGGTTAACTTTCCGCCTAGAGGAGCTGCTATTTGTTCCCTGGTAGGCGGAATTAGGAATAAGTCACTGTGGTTGTGCTGATGTAGTGGCAGTGGCTGTGTCTGTGCCTCTGTTGTTACCTTGCCACTGTCGCCCTCTGTAGGCACCTCCTCTGGATTGGTTTCTGCCTCTGGAACGTCTATTCCTGCCCCTTTGAAATTTTGTGGAGTCAGGAAAGGACCAATTTTTGGCAGGCCAGTTCCTGCTAAACCTTGGGGGTTGAACCTGCAAGAAATCTTTAACAGTTTGAACAGATTTTGCCTTTTCTTCCATTTTCTTCATAACCTGCTGGGCAGGTGTACCAAACAAACTTGTCTTGTCCATAGGAGCATCTAGCAACTTAGCTTTAACATGATCCGGTAAAGCTTGTTCCTTTAGCCATGCATGCCTTCTTATCACTGTGCCTGTCATGGCTGATCTAAATGAAGCCTCCAGTGCATCATAGCCACATTTTAAGGAATGGTTGCTAACCTGTTGTATGTTATTTACCATCTCTAATACATATTTCTTATCAAGAGATTCATCAGTGGTTAGTTTTTAGTTAACTGATCAAGCATAAACTCTTGGTATTGTATCATGTGAAACTGACAGTTTAAAGCTCTAGCTGATAGAGTAGCTGAAGTGTAGACCTTTTACCCCATCTGTCTAGTGACCTTGCTTCCCTTTCAGAAGGAATAGGGTTTTAGCTGTGGTCGGCTACTGCCTTGGGACCCTGGGATATAGTTTCTGGGTCTGCAAGTGGGGCCTTGTAAAGGTGGTGATGAGTATCTGGCACCCTGTAAAATCTGTCTGGTTTGGCAGGGGCTGGGGGTAAAGAATCTGGAGCGGAGCAAACATCATTGAAAGCATCATCCACCACAGGGAGAACAGGAGGTATAGCTAAGGGCCTGTGCTGTGGGAGGTGCAGAAAGGTCCTAAGTCTTTTTCTGGAGTCTGAAAAATCCTGTTGCTGCCATTGGAACTGTTCTCGCATGGCATGCAAGGTTTCCCCAAAAGAGAATTCTTCTGGTGGGGAAGCAGCTGGTATGGATTCTTCAGCATCAGAATCTTCAAAATTGGAGAAGGGAGCCTCAGGCTGGTCAGTTATGTCTGATTCATCAGCAGAAGCATCAGAAGACACTGGCTCAGGGGGCTCTGCCCTAGGTCTCTTCTCTGGGGGCTGAGAGGCCCTGTCTGGGTGAGATTGAGATCCTCTAATTAAAGAAATTAAATCTTCTGCCAAAGAAAGCATTTGAGAACTAGAAGAGGGCCTGGATGGGGGGGGGTTTAACAGGCACTGTTTTAGTAGTCTTGGCTGCTTTAGCCCTGGCGAAGGCCTTAATGGACATGGCAGCTGGAGGCCTAGCAGCACCACGTGCTGGAGTAGAGACATCCAAGGGGATGGTGTCTGATAAGTCAACCACCGTAGTGGGTAAAATTTCTGAGGTCGATTCAAGAGTTGTAGCAGGGGCCTCAGTTGTAAGAATAGGTTCAGCTGTACTTTGAGCAGTTTTCTCGGTTTCGGCGAAACCGAGACACTCATGTTTGCTTTACCGTGGTTTCGGTCGAAACCGCGGACCGCGAGTGTCGGTCTTTATCTTTGCGTTTTTTGGGGGTAGTCGGAGGATCCGACGGCATAATGTACGCAAAATCAGAACCGAAAAACTGTTCTGCAAATTCCGACCGACGTCTAAGCGTCCGTCGGTTAAAAGAGGCACAGGCCGAACAGGCTGCTACGTCGTGGGCTGGGCCTAAACAAGGCAGACAGTAAGAGTGGAAATCTTTATGAGGTATTTGTTTCCCACAGGTTAAACAATTGTTAACTTTTTCTGACATCGGCTGAGGCAAGAAAGAGTCCCCAACGGGGTACTTAGCTTTAGAAGTCTTCGAAGTAGTATTCGGTAGAAGTAATCTCTGGATCCGACCGACCGGCACTTGCGAACAGCTTCTGCTTCGGGCGCCACGCGGCAAGAAAGACTGAGGAAAATGGCGTCGGCTGATGCTTTTATACCCGAAGACCAACAGAGATGACGTCGGGTGGAGTGCGACATCAGCCGAAGCCGGACCCGGACTTTGGAATCCGGCCGACTGCAGGGCTGCCTGACGACAGGACAACCCACTTGTTATGACTGCAGATGCATCCATGAAGGACATCTGCTCTGACCAGATGGTAGTATGTATCCTGGAGGTCTATGCAGCACATCCAGTCATTCTCTTGTAACATAGGGAGAATGGATTGAATAGTGACGATCCTGAATTTTGTCTTGGAAAGTGGAGTAGCTAAGCTGTCAAATCAGTGAGGTCCAGAATCGGTCTGAAGTCCCCAGTCTTTTTTGGCACTAAAAAGAATCTTGAGTAGATGCCTCATCTGGACTGGTCTGGGGAAACTGGCTAGATGACTCTCTTTCTTAGAAGACCACCAATTTTCCTGGCTGCTGCCTCCCCCTGATTGGGTGGAACATTGGTGAGGGCTCTTCTTTTTGGTATGCGTTTGGATAGGAAAGGAATATTGTACCCTCTGGATATGATAGTCAACACCCAACCGTCTGTGGTGATGGCTTCCCAGGCTGCTGGGTGAAGCAACAGGCCGTCCCCGACCGACTCCAGAGCGGACCAGTCAGGCAACCCTTCAGGGTTGCTGGAAGAGCTTCTCAGAGAAAGGTTCTCAAAAACCCTGGGTTCTCGGACTCCCTCTGCCCCTGGGGCAGTGTCTATTGTTTCCCCCTCTGCCTCTGGAGGAAACAACTCCCTGAGACTGAAAGGAAAAGCTCTGGGACTTCCAGAACCAAAACTTCTAACCCTCAGGCTGATTCCTGGAGAAGGATCTTTGTGGGGTAGCTAAATGAATTCTGATGGCAGAAAGTGTCTTCCCATCTTGCTCGCTCCTGGAGAGAGTGTCGTGAAAGGAACGACCAAACAGGGTCGATCCATCAAAAGGGGTGTTAATGTAGGATGCCTTGAAGGGTTCCGAAAAGTCACACAGCCACATCCAAGCATGGCGTCTGATAGCAATGCCGGAACCGGCTGCTCTAGAGGTTCCTTCCGCCGCATGCGAAAGTTGTCTCAAAGAGGTGTTTGAGATGGAGATAAGGTTGGCCAGCTTAGAACTGATGGCCTTCCTCTCCTCTTCAGGTGTGGATTTTGCAGGAGGCTGAGTGATTTCCTTAATTAAATCTCTCTGGAGCCTGGCAACATGGGCCAAATAGCTTAGCGCCCTCAGAGCGAAGGTTGCTGAAGAAAAAAAACTGCTTTTCGAATCTGTCCAATGCCCTGGACTCTCTGTTAGGGGGATGGACAGTGGAACTCTCCTGGGCGAGTTCCTTCTTGGTGGCCGCTGCAACCACCATGGCATCGACAGTGATACCCTTGGACCAGTGGGGTCTGTCTTGTGGAGCACTGAGGACCTTCTCAGGATGATGGAGAATAGGCTCTACTGTGTCTGCCTCCTTTCATGCCCTGAGGGAAATGAGGTCGACCATCGGATCCATGGGGGAGGGGGCACCCAAGATGTAGAAGGTCCTGTACCAAAGGCCCCAAGAAATACAGATTCCTCTGGATTAGGACTTTGGGTAGACCACCCACCTCTCTGCCCAAGGATTTGCATGATGTCTCCAAAGAAGACATCGTCAGGTGGAAATCTGGAGGACCCTTCACCTTCCTCGAAATCTGTCTTGTCAGTGAGGGAGTCCGGTGGCAAGTCCAAGTGTCACCTCTTGCACTCGTGCTTTCCATGGATCTCCTCAGTGGGAAGGTCGGGAGAGCCATCGGAAGATGTTGGGATTACAGCTCGAGGCCTGAGGAACAGGCAGTCCCTGAGAGAATATGAGGGATGACTGCTACTGAGATACAGAGGGAGCAGAAACTATATCCGAAGCTGAAAGTGTCTAGGCTGTCACTGAAATAGAGAGGGCTCTCTGCACCACGTCAAATGCCAAGGGAGAGCAAGTACCTGAGGGTAATTCCACCGAAGCAATCGACGTCTAAAACCTCTTGAGACTCCCAGTGAAGCTGAAGCGCTGAGAGGTAGGGACGGATCCAAAACCCTCGAATCAGACACCCACCCCTTGGACCCGGCGCCTAAGTCTCGGCTCTGACCATCTATCTGCCCCGAGAGGGTTGGAGCCGACACACTCAGAGCCACTGCTGGCATCAACGTAAGAGTAACCATCGAAGCCAATGACTTGACACTCGGGAGCTTCGGATCAGAGGATTCCAAAGCAGAGGGTCAGATTGAATGAGGAGAGATCGGGAGGAATTGGGGTTGGGCGCCCATGGCTCCAGAGGGAGACGGAGCAAGTAGAACCCCATCTGCAGCTGTGTACCCAGAAAACGCATCCATAACCAGTCCAGCTCAGCATTGGAGAGGAAGAGAGAGGACCTGAATGAGAAAGCTATTGATCCCGGTCTAGAATGATGTCTGGGAGGGTGAAGGACCAGGGAAGTCCAGGAGGGGGCAGGTTCAGGATAGAACCTTGGGGTGGTGGGATGGGAAGAAGCATGCTTCCTCTTAGGAGGAGGAGACTGAGAGATTCTCTGGACTCAGTAGGACATTTTTGAGGCCTATCTTTGTCCTGTGGTGGCTTGTCGGCCTGGTCTTTTGCCTTGGCTGACTGGTTTGGGCCGATTTAGTGGAGACTTGGGCTTCCAAGGTGGAGGCCTGAGCAGCAGGGTAAGATGGAAGCAGGCCCTTTAAGATTAATTAGGAGTCAAGGTGACAGGTACCCAGGCAATATATGTAGAGAATGTGGGCATCGGAGGGTGGTATCTTATGCCCACACCCTGTAAATTTTCAAACCCAGCTTTGGGGGATTCAGACATGGTAGGTTGATAGAGAAAGAAAAGGAGAAAGCCTAACAAAAAAAATTTTTTTCTATGAAGAATGAGCAGAAAACATGACGAGAGAAGGAAGGAAAGTAAAACTAAGTAATCTGTACTCACAGTATACACACACACACTCTGACTAAAGTAGGAGATCGCTGGATTGCTGCTATCTCTGATGCTGGCAAACGAGATTGAGGTTAATGGTGGTGGAGTGGGGGATTGAAGGTAGAGGATGAGGAGCTCAGTTCTTGGATCCAAGCTGTAAAAATGCAGCTAAGTCAAATCAGAGGTCGGATCTGAACCCATGGGTTGAAGATCAGATGAAAGCAACAATTTCAGATCTTTTGTTTACTGGCCGACACTGGCTTGACATCAGGTGGGAGATCCCTCAGGTTAAGAATACTGCAGCAAGTGAATAGAAGTACATCTTCAGATCAGCAACAGCAGTTTCAAAAGTTGATAAGGTCAATTTGTCCAGAATGTAGCTGAGATCACATGAAGAAGAAATTTGCTTGCAAGGGGACCTTGTTTGCAATATTCCTTTCATGAACTATTTTTACCAAAAGAGAAAAAAGGGGGATCCAATGGCAGACAAGCAGAAATGACCACCAAATGTACCTTAATGGATGCATACGATAAGCCATGCTAAAGTAGCTCAAGCAAATATTTCAAAACTTGTTGACCTTAAGGAACCCTCTGTTTCCATTTAAGCATCTCTTGGAAAACCTCATCCATTTGTAAACATAAGATTTTCAAAAAACAGGTTTTCTGGCCTCTTTACTGCACATCCTTGTGAAACAACTGCTTAAATGAAGATTAAGCTATCCAGGTGGTTAGTTGTAGCTGCTCCAAACTGCAGTGCACTCATCGGCTCCCAAGACTGTGTGAGCAAAACCACAGTGGGAGAAGTTTGTGGTAACAGCCTTTGGCCAATACCATTAGGAAGAAGAACCAAGATTGCCTGGGCCGATAGGGAGTCACCACAATGATTTTTGGCTGCAAGGATGTCTGGAACAAAATTTCTCCAGTTATCGATTTTGACAGAAGGTAAACAGATCTATTTGAACCATTCCCCACATCTAGAGTAGACTCCAGAATACTGCTGCCTAGACCTGGTGCGGGTTTACCCAAATTCAGCATTAGTCTGTTTGCCACAATGTTTTGCTCTGATGGGATGCATGATGCCTGAAGAGTCAGAGAATGCATGTAACCAGCTCCCAGGCCATCACTGCCAACTAGCACAAAGGATGTGACCTTGTACCCCTTGGTTTGTTGAGGTACCTCTTCACTGTGGTGCACTTGCACTCCCACAGACACAGCTCTTCAAGTTAAATAAGACAAATCTGTTTAGGCAGACCTGCAGTGGAACAGGAGGAAAAAGGAAAGTCCTAGATTGATACTTAACTGTGTTCTACACCACTGTGACTCTCGTTTATGAAGGGAAGCACCAGTAACTGAGAATCCATGGAGTGCAGGTTCTGGGTCCAACAAATCTGGACATACCACTGAATTTTCCTCAAGTGGAGATATTCCAGTGGTATTATGAGAATCATAGATGCCAGAAGCCCTTGAATTTTTAGGAATTCTCTTGCCAAAGCAAAGTTCCTCCAAGAAAATTCCTGAAACACCACCTAGTAAAACATGACCTTGTGTTAGATAAGAAAAGTCATTCTTTTGTCAGAGTTAATTAAGTGCCCCAGTAATAAGAGTCTTTGCAAGGGTATCAGGTACAGCTTCCAAAGATTCAACTTGAACCTTAAGTGGCAGAGTAAGGTCAAGACCTTCTTTAGCAATTCAAAACACCTGGATACAGACTCTGCGCAGATCAGCAAGTCATCCAAGTAAGGAAAGATGTGAATGCCAAGAGCCCAACAGTGAGCCACTACTGGAGCAAGGCATTTAGTAAACAGTTGAGGTGCACTAGACAGCCTGAAGGGCAACGCAGTGAACCAGACACAACAAATCTCATTATTTCTTAAGGCAATGAGCAATGGAGATGTGGTGATACACATCCTTCAAGTCTAAAGTCAACATGAAGCAGTGGTCCAGCAAAAGAGGAAGCACTGTTTGTAGAGTGAGCATCTTGAACTTGAGCACCTCAACAAAGGTATTCAGAAAGGATAGGTCCAACACCAGTCTCCACGAAGGCGCTTTTTGCTGGGAAACAGAAAATTTCTGATGTAGAAACCTTTCATTCTTTCCAAAGAAGGAATCAGTTCTTTAACCCATATCCAGTGGACTCTGGAGTATAGGAGGGAAAAAAAAAAGGTCTGGTCCTGCAGGTAAGGGAGTACCCCCTTGAAGTGATGTGGTTGTTCCTTCCATTGCCACCTGTAACAATGTTGAGCACACACTTGTTGGAAATTAATGACACCCAGAGACATTTTGTTGAAAGCTAACTTTTGAGAAGGGGTAACCAGAGGGGAACTTGGGAAAGACAGTAGCTGTGCCCTGGTAGAGTCAAAGTCTGGAAGGTTGGTTATCCTTTTTGGGAAAGGAACCTCTCTCATTAGGCTTGCCAGAGTTCTCGTCTTGCTATTTCCTTTCGTGCCTTGGATTCTGTTTTGCTGAACTTCTGGTTGTTGTGACACCAAAAATTATCCTGTTTAATGAAAGGAAAAGTACAGTTTTGTACCTACCATAAATGCAGATGTTCGAGTGTTCACACTGCTGCAGTCATCACATTTGGATTATCCTGCCGTCAGGCAGTCCCCGCAGTCGGTCATTGTTCCAAAGTCTTGGTCCGGCGGCGGTTGCTGTCGCTTCTTCCCTGACGTCAGTGCGTCAGGGGTATATATATGAGGCATCCGACGCCAATTTCTTCAGTTTTTCTTGCCCCAGATATCAGGTGCCCCCAAGTAGGTAGGCAATACATATTGCTAATTAAGCATGTAAAGGAAATAAAAGGAATACCTTTAGTTACAAGCAAATACACCACAAAGGTTGTTCAAGATAGAAAGGTATAGAGAAATTCAGCTAGGTCAGAGGGGATGGAGGGAGGGTAACCTGGAGTGCAGCAGTGTGAACACTCGAACATCTACATTTATGGTAGGTACAAAACTGTACTATGTTCATCGTGTTACACTGCTGCAGTCATCACACTTGGGTTGAATCCCAAAGCTTAGGATGGGCGGTGGAACTAAACAGGGTTTGGAGAAGCTAGTAGGCCCTGCAGGACTGCAGTGGCAAAGCCAGCTCTGGTTTTAGAGTATAGAGGTAGGTGATGGTGCTTGGTGAAGGTGTGCACTGAACTCCAAGTTGCAGCCTCCAAAATATCCTTGGTTAGTACCCCTCTGAGAAAGGCTGTTGATGTAGCTGTAGCCCTGGTGGAATGGGGCCTAATGCTAGCAGGTACAGGTTTCCCATGATGTGCATAGCAGAAATGGATACACTGTCCTATCCATTTTGAAATAGTCTGTTTTGAGATAGCTTTTCCTTGTGATCCTGCAGCATAGGATACAAAGAGCTGGTCAGATTTTCTGAAAGCCTTACTTTTATCCAAGTAGTAACGTAATTGCCTGTGAATGTCCAAAGAATGCAGGAGCCTTTCTCCTTTGTTCTGGGGGTTTGGGAAAAAGGTGGGCAAATAAATGGTTTGGTTTAGGGCCACACTGGATACCACCTTTGGCATAAAGGAAGGGTTAGTTCGTAGAGCGACTCTGTCTTGATGAAAAATGGTGAAAGGCTCCACTGCCATTAGGGCCTGTAGCTCTGAGACTCTTCGTGCTGAAGTTATTGCTAGCAGCAGGGCAGTTTTCCATGACAGAAACTGTAAATCAGCTGTAAAAGCTGGTTCAAAGGGCGGCAGTGTAAGCTTTTCCAGGACAAAGTTGAGATCCCAAGTTGGTGTTGGTGCTCTCCGGGGCGGTCTTATGTTCTTAGCCCCTCTGAGGTATGGTCTTAGCAGTGGATGTGAAAATATAGGAGGATCCGTGTTATAGTGAGCTGAAATGGTCCTTTGTGCAACATGTCAGTTAAATATTGTAGAATCTGTAGAATATTTGGAACAAGGGGATTTTGGCCTTTAGCTTGGTTCCAGGCGCAGAATCTTTTCCATTTGTCTGAATAGGTTTTCCTGGTGCTGGGCCTCCTGGCCTCCAGTATGACATCCATAATAGCTTTAGGGAGAAGTGTTGACTGGTTGCTTAGGTAATTTGCCATGCAGCCAGATTTAAAGTCTTGAGCTGGCTGTGTAAAATCTGATCGTTTTGCTGAGTGAGCAGGGGAGGAATTTGAGGCAAAATTCATGGTGTGCCTTGAGCCATGTTCCTTAGTATTGGATACCAGTGTTGACGTGGCCAGTCTGGAGCAATGAGTATCATTTGTGGCCTGTCTAATCTGGCATTCAGCAGCACCCTTTGCTAGAAGAGGCAGTGGAGGAAAGGCATACACAGTTAATGTTTTCCAACTGAATGAAAGGGCGTCCCACTTTCTAAGCTAGTGGATGGTATGTCCATGTGCAAAAATTTCCGAAGTTGGCAGTTTTGGGGGTTGGCATACAGATCTATGTCTGGGCGCCCTCATTTTTGAGTTATCATTGCAAATACTTGTGGATCTAGTTGCCACTCATGAGGATCCATGATGTTTCTGCTTAGATCATCTGCCAATGTGTTTTTCTTTCCTGGCAGGAATTGAGCTTGTAGTTGAACTTGGTAGGTCAGTGCTGTGTTCCACAAGATCATTGCCTGCCTGCATAGGGGGTAAGAGTGTGTGCCCCCTTGCTTATTTTATGTACCACATTACCGTGGTGTTGTCTGTCTTTATTAGGAGTTGTCCTGGATGTAGGAGGTATTTGGAAGCTGTTAGGGCATTTTGTACAGCTAGCATTTCATTTTGATTGATATGCAGATGCCTTTGATCTGTAGACCATTTGCCCTGAATGCACTGTCCTGCCATGTGTGCTCCCCAGGCATAATCCGATGCATCTTGTCTTTCCCGGTCAACAAATGTTAAATAAAATAAATAAAAATTATAGTTTGCCTGGCTGTGGGTAAGATAAAAGGCTGACCCTTGTTGAGGTGACATGCCTGAGCCCACCATAGAAACTCCTGTTGAAGACAGGGAATGAGTGGTATCATTGTTTCCAAGCTGTGGCTGTGTTGAGTCCATACGCTTTTCAGGTACCATTGTAATTTCCTCATATGCAGTTTTGCAAATGGCATTAGTAGTATGCAAGATGCCATGAATCCCAAGGCCTGCAGAATTTTTCTTGCAGGGAGTTGGGTCTTTGTTGCCATCATTTTGAAGTATTGAGTCAGTTGTTCTTGCTTGTCTGGCGTGAGAAAAGTCATCTGGGCCGTTGTATTTAAGCTGGCACCCAGGAATATTATGTGTTGTGAGGGCACTAGTTTTGATTTCTTTTTGTTTACTGTGTACCCTAGGCAACTTAAATAGGTGTTTGACATATGCCAGATGCTTTAAAACAATGTCCTTGCTTTCTGCTTGAATAAGGCAGTCGTCCATGTATGGATATATTTGAATTCCTCTGTCTGCAGTTTGCAATTACTGGTGCCAGGCATTTTGTGAAGACCCTGGGTACAGTAGATAAGCCAAAGGGCAGTGCAGAGAATTGATAATGAGTTGAACCTCCAATAAATCGGAGGTATCTTCTGCAATTTTGTCTGATAGGGACATGCAGGTATGCCTCTGAGGTCCAACGTTACTAGCCAAGCCTTCTTGCCCAGCATGGGAAGAAGTTGCTGTAGTGTTAGCATCTTGAATTTGGGTACTTGCAGATAAGTGTTTAGAATTGAGAGGTCCAGAATGGGCCTCCAGGCTTTGTCCTTTCTGGGGACTAGAAAGAGTCTTGAGTAAAATCCTTGTCCTTGCTCCTGTGTAGGTACCTGTTGAATGGCTCATGTCCATGAGAGCTGCAATTTGTTTTTGAGCCTCTGCCAATTGATTTGGTGGCAGGTTTGGCATTCCTTTTATCCTTGTGAAAGTGGAATCTGTATCCTTGTGAGACAATATTTAGGACCCATTTGTCTTTTGTGATGATGTGCCAGTTTTCTGCAAAAAGTGCTAATTTTCCTCCCAAGGGAGCTGCCAAGAGATATTTGCTTGGCAGTCTGAGGGTTAAGTCATTGTGTTTGTCTTCTGATAGCTTGGGGCCTGTCTTCTCCTCCTTTCTGGGTTGTGAACTCCATTGTTGAGGCTTCTAAGGGCCTTGTGACTGACCTCTGCCCCTTAGGCATCTGTATTTGCCCCTCTATGGTCTGTCAGAAGCTGGAAAGGACCAGTTTTTTATTGGCCAATTTCTGCTGAAATGAGTGGGTTGAACCTGTAAAAAATCCTTGACCGTCTGCATAGATTTTGCCTTATCCTCCATTTTCTTTAATACCTCTTCTGCTTTTATACCAAATAAAACATCCTGCTGTAGAGGTGCATCCAATAACTTTGCTTTAACATGATCAGGTAAGGTTTGTTCCTTTAACCAAGCATGCCTACGTATGACAGACCCAGTCACTGCTGCTCTACAGGAATCCTCCAAAGAATCAAATCCACATTGCAAAGTATGTTTTCCCACTTGTTCAGCTGCATGAAACAAATCTTGCATTTCCTTGAAATCAGGCTGCTCTGAATGTGTGACCATTTTTTGTTTTAATTGAGACATCAGGTATTGCTGATATTTCAGCATGTGAAACTGGCAATTTAAGGCCCTCATGGCTAGAGTAGCTGAGGTATATACTTTCATTCCCCATCTGTCTAGTGCTCTGGAATCCCTTTCAGAGGGTACAGGGTTTTTAGCAATAGAGGCCTTGAACCCTTTGGGAACCTGGGAAATGGTTTCTGGGTCAGCAACAGGGCTTTTATATAGGAATTTGCGTGAGTCAGGGACTCTGTAGTATCTGACTGGTTTGGCTGGTGCAGGCAGTAGAGAGTCTGGGTTAAGGCTAGATTCTAAATAAACATCATCCACAATGTCTAACACGGGTGGAATAGCCAGTGGTCTGTGCTGGGGTAGTAAAAGGAATTCTCGGAGCCTTTTCTTAGAATCAGAGTAATCCTGGCCTTCCCAGTGGAAATGTTCCCTCATGGTATGTAAAGTTTCCCCAAAAGAATAGTCTTCTGGGGGAGATGCTGAGGGAATAGACTCTTCAGCATCAGAATCTTCATAAGGGAGAAAAGAGTATTCCTGTTCCTCAGAAGAATCTGAGGAAATTGAGACCTGGTCAGAGGAAGCGTAATCCTCCTCCTGTCTTGGCCTTTTATCAGGAGGGGGATGGGTACCCCTGATTAGGGTAATTAAATCTTCAGCCATCTTAAGCATCTGTTTCTTAGGCATGGGGCCTTGTACTGGAGACTGTTGTACAGTCTTTTTTGTTTTTAAAGGAGTTTTCAGTTTTGCATAGCATTTAATGGTGTGTAGTCGGTCTGAAGACACCTTCTGCAACTGAAGGCGTTTCGACTACATCAGAATCACCTTCAACCCTGGAGTCGGAAGGGGCTAAACATGAAGGCTGCGGAGGCTTAGTAATCTCCGCTTGGGAATCGGAAGCCGTCTGAGGTTCTAAATCAGCGGTCGTCAGGGGCTGCGTAGGCGCCTCACTGAAAACCGGAGAACCGGCGACGGGCCCAGCAGAGGCCCCGGAGTCTGGTTTGGGTCTCAGCTGCCTGTCCTTATCCTTGCGTTTTTTATGCATTCCAGTCATCGGTTGCTCCGACGGCATGGTATAATTAAATTTCCTACCAAAATAATGTCGGGCGAAATCAAACAGACGTTTTATAGTTCATTTATTAAACCTAGCGCAAAACCAACAACCTGTGACGTCGTGGCCTGGGCCTAAGCAAGGAATACAATAAGAATGGAAGTCGTTATGAGGTATTTGCTTCCCACAAGAAATGCAATTGTTAACTTTTTCTGACATCGGACTGAGGCAAGAAAAGGTTCCCCAACGGGGTACTTAGCTTTATTGAAGACTTCGGTCTGAAATTAGATTTGAAAATATCAGGAGTCAGCCGACCAGCACTTGCAAACTGCTTCTGCTTCGGGCACCGCGTGGCAAGAAAGACTGAAGAAAATGGCGTTGGATGCCTCTTATATACCCCTGGCGCACTGACGTCAGGGAAGAAGTGACAGCAACTGACGCTGGACCAAGACTTTGGAACTCTGGCCGACTGCGGGACCGCCTGACGGCAGGATAACCCAAGTGTGATGACTGCAGCAGTGTAACACGATGAACATCTAGGGAATATGGAACATTTCAGATACCCCTTGCATTAGTTTACCTATATTATCCCAGTGTTTAAGGATCTGATTAGCTGCTGTACCAAACACACACAGTCAAGTGAAGCATTCACAATCTCCATTTTTTAACTCATCAGAGAAGTTTTGACTGTGAAAACAGGCATATCTCCCTATAAACACAAATGCAGCTGCATTTCTAGAAATAGTATTGGCCCCTTTCAAGGTACTTTTTAAAGCATGTTTAGACACTTAAGTAGTAGTGGACACTATCTTGGACATACTTTTTGCTCAGTAGGTAACAATGTAGTGAAATTGTCTAAACTACACATACACCTCAACACAAACTTCCACATAAAACATTGGTAGTTAAACACACCCCAAAGGCTACTATGTTGGACAACACCAGCTTCTTTCCCTGAGATTCTAAACACTCGCTTAGCTTATCTGAAGGGAATGCATTTGATGAAGACATAGTCTTTCTGTGAATAGCAGCAGGATCTGCAGACATTGTGGCTTTGAGACCAGGCATGGTCAAGCATACCCTCAATTTCTTAAACACTTTTTACGCAAACACTCAGTCAACAGAGAATTGCAAGCTTTGTTAAAAACATCCTGGGATTAAATGGAAGGAAGGTTGCCACATCTGGGGCCTAAGCCTTCAAAAGATCATATAGGTTCATACGTAGGTAATTAAGCTATTGGTCCAAGGGCCTACGTAAGCCTAGCCAACAAGGTTCCCAGGCTTACGCCACCCAAGAAAGTTATATACCGTGCTAACCTCGGGAACAGCTGAAGACTGCTCTCAATAGAATAGCCAGGATTTAAGAGAAAAAAAAGAAGTTATGTTCTTACCATAACATACCATCTTTGTTGTCGATCTTCAATCATTCTTGACTTATGGGTTCGATTCCCAACTCTCTGAACCGACTCAGCTGTTACACATAGCTCGCACCAGGCAAAAACTCTCAAGCTAAGGCTCTACCCACAACACCCCTCTTCCCATTACCTCAGATCGAGTTTGCCTTGTTCAAAGGTGTGTACTAGGCTAATGGCCCTGGAGCCTTTACAAGCCTAGCACATAGGATTACCCTGGCATCGTGCCACCCGACCTTAGTTCCCAGTACCTCTTGTCAAGCAGAGCCACTGGAGTGATCCCCGAGGTGAATTTTCTATTTCCCATCCACTCATCAAAATTTCTCTTGAAGAGGGCCAATGAGGCGCTCAGCTTGACATGTATGGGAAGTGTATTCCATAGCATAGGCAGTCTCTGGGTTATGAACCTGTCCCTCCAGCTTGTTCTGTTGATTGTGGTAATGAGGCTGAGGTCTCTGGAGTGTGTAGTGCGGAGGGATTGGGGTTTCTTTAGATGTAGCATTTCTAACAGAGCTGGGTCAGACATGGTTTTGTAAGTCAAGCAGAGATCGCCTCTAAGTAGGCGATATGAGACAGAGAATATTTGGGAGTGTTTTGAGTCTGTCCATGTAGGACAAGCGTGTCTAAGGCCTAATATCCTCTTTGTGAGGTATTTTTGCGGCCTCTCCAGTTGTTGTAGGTGTCTAGTGAGGTACATGCCAAATGGGGCATTGTACTCGATGATTGGCCTAGTGAGAGAAGAGTAGGGGGAGACAATGACCTCTTTCTTCCTGGATGCAAAACCCTTAGTAATAAGACGTGCCACACAGAAGGACTTTCTGACCACAGTGGCAATGTGGTGGTCAAAAGAGAGGTTGCTGTCAACCTGTATTCCCAGATCTCTTATGACATGCCTTCTGTGTTCAGTGGACTACCATCGATGTGGTAATTCATGGGGAACCAGGTTTTTCCCAAAGGGGACGAAGACATTTTTTGGCGTTGAGCTTAAGGCCATGGTTCTGACACCAGTCACTGGTCTCAGTGAGGCCTTTCTACAGGATATCAACATCACTTGGGGAGTTAAAATTACAGCTCCCAACTTGCAATCGTCTGTGAACTTTGTCAGCCAAAGTCCCTTCATGTTGGCCTGGACTTCAGAGAAGCAGGTACTAAACAGGACAGGACTCAAGACCGAACCCTGTGGGACTCCACTCCTGACTGGGCGACAGTCTAACTTGGGAGTCAGCTACTTTCATATTGTGGGTTCTGTGAGCCAGTTTGCAACCCACCTAGTGATATAGAGGTTAATGCCTAGCTTAGTGAGTTTTTCTATAATTCCTAAGTGGGGTATCATTGCTGGAGCCTTCCTGTGTCCTGACAGAGTGCTCTTCAAACTATCTGGAAATATACAGAGCTGTGTATATTTTTCTGGCACTTCAGAGTTGTGTACTGGTAATTGTTGTTTGACTAATTTTATATCATTGCTGGCTGACTTCAGAGTTGTGCACGGTTATTTTTGCTTCACTGTATAGTTTTTCAGATCTCTGCTGAAGGTGTTGGTTTTCCCATAACCACCCTCCCTATTCCTGTGTTGTTTGGAGGCTTTTGCAGTTGCCTGCCCCCACTGTAGATTTGATCTGGGACACTCCCCCCAGTCCCATCTCTTTACCTCATTCTACCTAATAGACTCCTTCTGCACTTGTTTTTAGTAATTTCGTAATAGTCTCTATAGAACAGGACTGCAGATTAGTAGAACAAATCATAACCTCTCATTTGACGCCACTATTGAAATAATTATTACAAAACTGCAACTCAACCCACAAAAAACATTAAATATTGTCTGTACCTATCTTCCCCCAGGAAAGAATCCAACCATATTAGAAGACATTCTAAACTGGCTCTCACTAAATCACCCTCAAGAGACAATACTCTTAGGGGATTTTAACATTGACTGGAACTTATGTAAACAGACTAATCCATCCACCATTATTAACCTGCATGGTTTCTCTCAAATAATCAACCTCCCAACTAGAATAAACAAACTTAATAACAAAGAAAGTATACTTGACTGGATATTAACAAATAGTCCTCAGCAAAAATATACAACAGGAACTCTCCCAGATGACCTCAGTGATCACTCCCTCACTTATATTATTAGGCAAAAAACCAGCACTACTGTCCCTATCCAAGTCAGATCATTCCGTAGTAAGAAATATTTTGACCTCAACCAGTTTCAAAATGAACTCATGCAAGTTAACTGGTCACCTCTTAAATCTCTCCCAATAAACGAAGCAGTTAGTCACTTGAATACTTTTCTCACTATCCTGGAACACCATTCCCCAATGCGCTCTATGCGTGTCAAATCTAAAACAGCCCAATGGCTCTCAAATAACACTAAGAAACTTATCTTAAATAGGAACAAGGTCTGGGCTAAATGGCGAACTACAAAAAGCCTAACTGATAATGTCACTGTTAGACAACAGAGAAATATGACAAAGAAAGCCATCATACAAGATAAAAAGAATTTTTATACTCAGCTTCAGCAATCTTCACCACACCAACCACATAAATTTTGGTCCTCTATCAATAAACTATTATCCCCTGGTAAAGTTGCCACACCAAACCCTTCTGGCTCTGACCCCGACTCCCCCTTACAAACAGCTAATGCCTTCAACACTTTCTTCACTTCAGCCATACTAAACCTAGCTAATCAACTAAACCCTGATACCTCCAAACTATTTACACCCAGCTCGATCCCCCCCCCCCATTTCACCTTCAACCCATACCTACCTCTCAAATACTGTCCTTACTTTATAAACTAAAACCTACAACCCCCTCTGCTGACCGATTACCAGCTGAATACCCCCAACTAGGTGCAAAAGCCTTAGCATACCCCATCTCTATACTTATTAATAGGACAATAAAAGAAAGTTCAATTCCATCAGTCTGGAAAATCTCTTATATTATCCCTCTTTTTAAAGGAGGTGACTCTACTGAGTATTCTAACTACCGCCCAATAGCACTACTATCTCCACTTGCAAAAATTATGGAGAAGTGTATCCACAAACAGTTACTAAATCACCTACTAGACCACAAACTCCTGGCTAATTGCCAACATGGGTTTCGACCATACCATAGTACTAGTACAGCCTTACTATCCTTCATTGACTCAATTAACAAAAAACGTAACAATAATACTCCTTCTTCAGCATTCTTCGTAGACCTGTCCAAAGCCTTTGACATGGTAAATCACCAGCTTCTTCTCCATTGTTTAAAATCTTTCTCTCTAGATAATCTTGCATTATGCTGGTTCACATCTTACCTAGACAACCGCAAACAAGCAGTTCTATGGGACAACCAACTCTCTGATCTTCTCCCCACCACTATAGGAGTCCCTCAGGGCTCTATTTTAGGTCCACTCTTGTTTTCCATTTTCATTAATGAACTTCATCTAGCTACTCCACAAACAACTTGTATTCAATATGCAGATGATACTACCATCATTTGTGCAGCCTCAACACAGTCAGAACTTCACTCTCTCACACAATAAACCTTCTCAACTATAGAACAATGGTTCTCTAATCATTGCCTTCTCCTTAACCCCAAGAAAACCAAACTCTTGCTTTTTTCACCCACCCACTTGTCTACCTCTATCCATTTCACACTAATATCTGATAATGGAACCATTATCTCTCCTGACCAAACAACAAAACTCTTGGGTATCACTATTGACAATCAATTAAAATTTGACAATCATATTAATCTTACAATAAAGTTGACCAACAGAAAACTAGGCTCTCTCTATAGAATCAAATCTTTTCTTACTCCTGAAGCCAAAACTACCATAGCCAGAACTCACTTAATCTCAACCCTTTTATATGCTTCCTCCATATACACAAATCTCTCTAAACATAATCTTAGCAAACTTACTTCATCATATAATAATATTGCCAGATTTGCAACTGCCTCTCCATATAGAACTCATCATTGTTTAAATCTCAAAAAGCTTGGGTGGCTGGAACTACCACACCTCATACAATACTATCAACTCACTATTGCCCATAATGCCCTACATCACCCTGAAAACACCCCAATACTCTCCACCCTCATAACACCCTATAACAATCAGAGGCATCTACGCTCCACCAACAAAATACTGGTCCAAACATCCCGATCCAAAAACTCAGCAGGTGACTCCACATTTTCCAACTCAGTTGGCAAAATATGGAACAAGTTACCACAGGAACTTGCATCCCTAGCATCACTCTCCCAATTTCAAACTAAACTAAAATCCTTCCTAAATATCCATTGGCTATGCTCTTGTCATAACCCAGGTTAGCTCTCTTTTTTTCCATCATTATCTGACTCCCTAACAACCATTCTCTTTCTTCTCTTCTACATACTCTGAGTATTTAATATTCTTTATCCTTTCTTTCTCTTTACCATCCTAGGTTTTTGATTTTACTCAAAAGTTAATACAACCTGTTTCAAAGTTATTGCATATGTTTTTTTCTCTCTATTTTTGTATATTGATGTATATCTTGACATTGTTTAGTAGTATGTAGTGGAGCTTTTCTCCCCGGGCCTCCACTGAAAATGGACATATATCCAGTTGGACTAGCCCGGTAAACAAATGTAAAATAAAAAAAAAATGAAATAATTTTTAATTTAATTGCATTTTTTAAACTGTTTGGTCTAATATTGCTACATACTCAAGTGTGCTAGCTTGCACTGCATTTATCCAGGACTGTATGTAAGCTTCTGAGCCCCCCCCCCCCCAAGCTTTCTGTGTTGGAGGGAAGCCTTCTAGCTTATCAGTGGGAGTTGTAAGCACTAAGTAACCTACCACATAAGGAGCGGTTCTGGCCCAGAAATTGTAGTTATTGGCCGTATGGGCAGTTTTTCCATCTCTCTCATCTTTCTGATTTAAAAGCCCGCATTTGCACTTCTTTCCCCCCTTTCCTATAACTAGTTTAGTCCAGATACAGATTCTTAGTTTTAGCACTTGAATTTGCTTATTCGTGATCAGCACTTGCTCAGAACTTGTAAGCAATAAATAACCTACTAATTACTACAGCACTCAACCTTCCTCATTACCTAGAGGAAAACAGTTTTGTACTTACTTTTCTCACTTGCTTAGAGAAAAAACAGCTCTTGTACTCACTTTCCTCACTTATCTAGAGGAAAATAGTTTTTTATTCAGGCATGTCCAAGGGTCAGCTCTCCCAGTGTTCTCTCCTGTCTATCTGATGAATCTGGGCATATTGGGGCAATGTAGAAATTGCCTCATGTACACAGACAACCCTCGCCTCCTACCACCCAACACTACAACTTGTGAGAGATGCACTTATCTAGCCAAACTGGAGGTAAAGCTCTCTCCAATCAAGACTGAAGACAGTCAAGAGGAGAAGGTAAACACTTGCACCACACCACACCACACTCATCACATAGTCTCACTAAATCTACACCACCAAAATCCACACATAGAAACACAAAAACATTTGCGGAGGCTCTCAATAACAATCTGCTCAAGCAACAGAGACCTCCAAAGCAGAAATGCAAGCAACCTCCACCCCCCCAACACAATCCAAATGACACATAGCCCGCAGACTCAATGTGCCACTCTACCACAGCCAATAAGGCAAAACAACGTACCCAACACACTAGTCATAGGTGACTCTATAGTCAGGCACACTGATGTCTCACTCACCAGGCTAAACAAGGAGAAGGTTACTGTCAGCTGCCTGTCGGGTGCCAGGATCCGCCACATAACCCACACATTCAGGTCACTCCACAACAAGTACAAATATGACTCTGTCATTGTCCATGCTGGTGTGAACGACCTGAGACGTACCTCCCTGGACTACATTAAAGATACATGGAAGACCTCTCTTATCTTGTAGCCCAGGCAGGTATGACCCTAGCCCCGAGTAGCATTCTGCCATCACCCAGAATTATGCCAGAGTACAAGGACAAAATGATTGACTTCAACAATTGGCTAAGCTTCTGATGCCATTCTAAAGGGATCCAGTATCTGTCTACCTGGGATGACATGGTCGACAGACCACGATGCTTTGCCAAAGATGGCCTGCACCTGTCACCCTTGGGATTCCGGATACTGGCTAAGGTTCTTGCCGCCCCTATAGTGCCTTTTTTAGGCAAGGTTCAAATGACAAATTCACCACTGTAACAGGAACAGGCAAGCAAAAACTGAGGGTGATGCTACTCAATGCTAGAAGTCTAAATCTCAAAATGCACTCACTCGAGGCACTCCTTAAAATGGAGAACATTGATATCTGTGCAGTGACTGTGACCTGGTTCAAGGCTCCAGAGAGCACCCCTGCACTACCAGGCTATAACTCATACCACACTTTTCGGCCATGTAACTTGGACCGGGACACCAAAGGCGGAGGTGTGTCCATATTCATTAAAGATATCCACACCTCCAGGCTAGTTGCTCAGCATAATGCAGCCGAGGTTATCCAACTGCAACTAACTCTGGGCAAAACTGCAATCCAAATTGTAGCTTGCGACAGATCACCCACCATGCCCCAGGATTCCCACTCTTCTTTTCTTGATGTGCTGGAAAATATTAGGGTTCAACCAAACACCCTAATAATGGGCGATTTCAACTACCCCACCATTAACTGGGAAAACTACTCATGTACCAACTCCTTCGCTCAACGCTTTCTGGAATTCATAAACTCCAATGCCCTGGATCAACTTATCCACACCCCCACCAGGGCAACAATATCTTAGATCTAGTCATTACCAACATGAGTGACCAGTGTTCCACATCTTAAGTCAACGCCTCATTGGTCCGATCCGACCATAAGCTAATTACTCTAGATATCCACATCCTGTCCCCACCCCCCCATTAAGGAAACCATGGTAAAATATTTCTCCAAAGCCAACTTTATGCTTCTTAAGACAGAAGTGGTGAACTTCATGACACCCATGCAGATGGACAATACAGTTACGACTACTGAATCCTATACAATTGCACTTTATAAGCACTTACATGAGTGCATGCATCGTGCTATCCCAAACAGAACAAAGACGCTATCCTCCAAAAAAAGGAAGCCAATCTGGTGGTCCTCTGCCATAAACAAACTCTACAACAGAAGGAAGAAACTGTTGCAAAAGAGAGTAAAATCCCATGAGTGGAGGAGCTCCCTGGTCAGCCTCAGTAAGAAGCTGCGATCCCTGATAAAATCATCCAAAGCTAGTTACGAAAACAAAATCGCCACTGATTCTAAAGACAACCACAAAGCATTCTATAGCTATGTCAAGAATCTCAATGGAAACACTCAGATCTGCTCTGAGTTACAGTACAATGGCACTAAATATACAGACCCAATTGATATTGCCAACACCCTGGCAGATATGTTCAGTGCTAACTTTACCCCCTTTCACCCCCTAAAGAGCCCATCTCTATACCGGAAGAATGCAAAGTTCCTGTAATCACGGCTGCACAGGTAAAAACCACACTCTCCAAAGCCAAGAACACAGCATCCATGGGACCAGAGAACATCCCAGGCTGCGTTCTACACAAACTACAAAACAAATTGGCACCCCATCTAAGTACCATGTTCAATCATAGCCTCACCTCAGGCTTTGTGCCTGCTGAATGGTGCACAGCGACTTATCCCACTCTACAAGGGGGGAGCCACCACAGACCCCGGGAACTACCGCCCCATTTGCCTGACGAGCCTGGTCTGCAAGGCCATGGAACGTATTATCATGGAACTTATAAACAAAGACATTGGTAATCTCCAAACTCTGGACCCCACCCAGTTTGGGTTTGTAAAAGGCAGATCATGTCTCCTAAACCTGATAGACTTCTTTGAAGTAGTCACCAAAGCCGTAGACAAGGGTAAGGTGGTTCACACAGCCTATCTAGATCTTGCCAAAGCTTGACACCATCCCCCACTCTGGAATTATAGATAAACTCACTAAACTAGGTATAAATCCCTATGTCACAAGATGGGTTGCCAACTGGCTCACTGACAGAACCCACACTGTGAAAGTAGCAGACTCCAAATCCGACTTCAGACCAGTGACAAGTGGAGTACCACAGGGTTCAGTCCTGGGTCCTCTCCTGTTTGGTATCTACTTCTCTATAGTACAGGCTAACACAGAAGGTCTTTGGCTAACGAAGTTCGCAGATGACTGCAAACTAGGAGCCATAATCGAAACTCCTAACAATGTGGACATCCTACAAAAGGGCCTCACTGAAACAGATGCCTGTTGTCAAAGCCATGGCCTCAAGCTCAATGCCAAAAAGTGCATTGTCATCCCCTTTGGTAAAAACTCTGTACCCATGAACTACAACATAGGCAGTAGTATACTTAACACCGAAAGTGTGATAAGAGACCTTGGGACACAGGTGGACAGTAGTCTCTCCTTTGATAATCACATCGTCACAGTAGTCAGGAAATCCTTCTATGTGGCACACCTCATCACAAAAGGTTTCTCATCCAGAAAAAAAGAGGTCATTGTTCCCTCTACTCATCACTCAGACCCATTATAGAGTACAATGCCCCTTTTGGTATGTACCTCGCAAGACATCTACAACAACTGGAAAGGCCGCATAAATACCTCACAAAGAGGATTACCGGTCTCAAACAGATGCCCTATGCAGACCATCTCAAAAAACTCCAGCTTTACTCCGTCGCATGTCGCCTACTCAGAAGAGATCTCTGCCTAACATACAAAGCTATGTCAAACCCAGAGCTGTTGGACATACTCCACTTAAAGAAATCCCAATCTCACCGAGATGCACGCTCTAGGGACCTAAACCTTGTCACCACAATAAACAGGACACGCTGGAGGGATGGATTCCTGTCTCAGAGACTTCCTATACTCTGGAATAAACTACCTAACTATATCAAACAAAGCTCCTCATTAGCACTCAAGAAAAATCTTGATGATTGGATGGGAAATAGGAAATTAACCCTGGGATCACCTCTGTGGCTCTGCTCAACAGTGGCACAGGAAAATAACTTTCTTGGGTGGCAAAAGCCAGGGTACCTTTTTGGCTGGGCTTGTACAGGTCCCAGGGCAGATAGCCAAGCACCTACCTATGAATGGTATCAAAGGCCTTGGCCAGATCAAGGTAGACTGTATGAATCACCTCGCCTTCATCCACAGCTCTGGTGACTGACTCAAAGAAGTCTATCAGGTTGAGCAGGCATGATCTACCCTTCACAAAACCAAATTGTGTGGGATCCAGAGTTTGGAGGTTCCCTATATCTTTGTTTATTAGGTCCATGACAATGCATTCCATAGCTCTGCATGTCAGACTTGTCAGGCTAATGGGGCGATAGTTCCCAGGGTCTGTAGTCGCTCCTCCTTTGTGGAGAGGGATGACTGTAGCAGTGCGCCATTCGGTAGGGACAAAGCCTGAGGTGAGGCTGTGAGTGAACAGGGCACACAGGTGAGGTGCCAGTTCACTCTGTAATTCGTGTAGAACACAGCCGGGAGCAAAGAAATATAGAAGCCCTGTCTAAGGTATAACCATATAATGTCCCAGGACTCGGTTCGATCCTCCAGGAGTCTTTTTGAGGGGTAAGGAGGGTGAGATGTCAAGAATGAATGAAGATCGACAACACAGATGGAACATTACGGTAGGAACATACTTCTTTATCTGATGTTGTCAATCTTCATTCATTCTTGACTGATGGGTCAGAGTCCCCAGCTACTTTAGATCCTGGGCGGCTCTAACGAAGGATACTCCTGAGCACCATAGAGCTAAAGGATGCTCTTGCCTTGGAGACCATGTCTAATTTGTAATGGGTGATAAAGTTATGTGGAGTAGCCCAAGTTGCAGCTGCACATATGTCCTCCATAGACACTTTGGAATGAAAGACTACTGAAGTGGAAACTGATCTGGTAGCATGAGCTCTAACTGTAGTAGATAGTTTGAGTTTGTTCTGATTGTAGAGAAAGGTAAAACAGTCTCTAAGCCATTTTGACATGGTAACCTTTGACACAGGTTTGCCCAATCTGGGTCCTGGAAAGGATAGAAATAGTTGGTCTGATTTTCTACAAGATTTCGTCTTATCCAAGTAAAAATGTAATGGTCTGTGGATGTCCAAGTGTAAACAGTACTCTCCTTTGTTCATAAAATGTGGAAAGAAGAATGGTAAGTCTAGGGCCTGGTTGATATTACAGTTGCTGCCATAGTTCCCAAAGTCTGTAGTACCAGATGAGCAGGATCTTTGTTTTAAGAAATGATTAGTTGAACTTGAGATCTTAGTTTTAACAACCTGTTAAGGGGAAGGGATGCCACCCAGGACAATGTACTTAATCCTGCTCTAATGAACTCCAGATCCTGCGTGGGAGCCAACTGTGACTTCTCCCTGTTGACTGAAATGCCTAGTGTTATAGCAAGATGTAGGACGAAGTCTATGGGGTAAAGCAGTAGAAGCATGGAGATGTGGAGAGGAGCCAGTCTAGATATGGAAACACCCGGAATCCTTGTAGTCTCAAATGAGCTGCCACGACTGCTATGCATTTGGTGAACACCCTGGGGGCTGTGGTGAGACCAAAGGGCAGTGCTCAAAATTGGAGATATATTCTGGAGCACTTGTCCATCTTTATGTGGTAATATGCATCCTGAAGATCTACAGAGCACATCCAATTGTTGTTCGCTAGAAAGAGAAGGATAGACTGAACCGTGACCATCCATAATTTTGTCTGTTGTACAAATCTGTTCAATAGGCTGAGATCCAGGAATGGTCTCCATTCTCCTATCTTTTTTGGTACTAAAAAGTATTTTGAGTAGAATCTGGCTCCTATTTGGTCAGGTGGAGCTACTTGAATGATTCTTTTCTTGAAGCAACTTTTGAATCTCTACTACTGCTAGATCCCTCTGACTGGGTGGAACATCGGGGACTCACCTTTGGGGTTTTGGCAAAAGATTGAAGGGGATATGGTAACCTCTGGTAATTATTTTCTGCACCTAGGTATCTGAGGTTATTGTAAGCCAGGCTATGTGGTGCAGAGAAAACCTTCCCCGACTGCCTCCAGAGATAAGCAATCAGGCCTCTCTTCAGGAGCGCTGATAGGGTTGTCCAGAAAAGGAATCTCTGGAGCCCTGGTTATGCAGACCCCCTCTGCTATGGGGGGGGGGGTATTTAAGTACTACCCATTGGTAAAGGGAGAGAGGGAAACAGAAATAAAGGAAAGTAGATTACCAGTGATGGTAAAGAATAGTTGTGTAAAATTGTACCATAACCATAGATGTTCTCTTACATGTTGCAGTATTCTTAGTGTGAGATTTCCCTGCCTCAGGCGAGCTGAACATCGGCTCCTATACAAAAGCTTAAGCTTGGTTGCTATAGGTGCGTGGGACGTCACATGTAGGGCCATAAAATAGGAACCTTAAATGTGACATTTGCATGCACAGACTTCAGAATTTGAAAGCCAATCAGACAGTCCCAAAGAGAGTAACAAGTGATGTTAGCCAGAAATATCAAGTGTCATATGCTGGCTAGTCTGCTCTTGGTCTACTGTAGAGCTTCCTAGTGCCAAAGAGAAACTACAGGGGCTTGGAGTGAGGGAAGGAATACTGCAACATGGAAGAGAAGGACATCTATAGTTATGGTAAGATTTTACAAAAATATTCTATGTTCTTCTATTCCTCTGTTGCAGTATTCTTAATGTGGGAGGGTACCACATCTTAAACTGAGAGAAGGGTGGAGGTAGAAGTGGAAGATTCCAGAAAGCCCTGCAGGATTGCTTTAGCAAAACCTGTCTTGGGTCTGGAGACATTGTCCAATTTGTAGGTTTGGGTGAAGGTATGAATTGTGGACCAGATGGCTGCTTCCAGAATGGATACTGTGTCCAGCTCTTTGAGGAAGGCTTTGGAAGTAGCCATGCCTTTGGTAGAGTGAGCTCTCACCCCCTGGGGTGCCTGCCAAGGTGCGAGTAGCAGAAGGAAATGGATTTTCTAATCCAACAAGAAATTGTTTGTTTGGAGACAATCTTGCCCAGAGTCCTGGGGTGGAAGGAAACAAAGAGTTGGTTAAATTTTCTGAAGGACTTAGTTTTGTCTAGGTAGAATCTAAGTTGCCTGTGTACATCCAGGGAATGGAGAATCCTCTCACTATTGTTAGTCGAGAGGGAAATAAGGTAGGTAGGTGAATGGATTGGTTTAAGGGCAGTTCATTGACCACTCTAGGCATGAAGGAAGGGTAAGTGTGTAGGGCCACCCTATCCTTGTGGAATGTGGTGTAGGGGGGGCAGGCCATGAGGGCTTGTAACTCTGACACTCTCCTAGTGGAAGTTATGACCACCAGCAGGACAGTCCTTCCATGTACACATTGGGAGTGTAGCCAAGCTAGCTGGCTCAAATGGGGCTAGTCTCAATTTTTCCGGAACAAAGTTCAAAGTCCCAGGGTGGTGGGACTGGTTTTCTAGGTGGTCTTACTACACAGACCCCTCTCAGGAAGTTTTGCATCTAGCCTGGACAGCAAAAGGGGATCTAGAGGTAGGCAAGCTGAAATGGCTGAATGGTGGACTTTCAATGAAGAGTAGGAAAGGCTATCCTTAATGAGTTCACACACATAGGCAAGGACCAGGGATGGGTCTGCCTGGCTGGGCTCCCTGTCCTTATTTTGACACCATTTGGAGAATCTCTCACATTTTGATAAACATGATTTCCTAGTAGCAGGTTTCCTGGCCTCCCTTAGGACTGTAAGCACGTCCTCTGAGTAGTGGTGTCTGAAAGGGATTAGAAGTTTATCACCCAGAGTGTTAGGCTTAACATCTGTTGGTGAGGGTGAATTAGAGTTCCCTTTTGTTGTGAGTAGGTCCACCTTGTGGGGTAACTTGTGGTGATTGCCCTTGGCTCATGAGAGAAGTAGAGAGAACAAGTGAGCCTTGGCCAATAGCAAGATTTTTGGTTTGTCCTTCCAATTTTCAGTAAGACCTTTTGGATTAGTGGGAAGGGTGGAAAAGCATATAGAAACAGTCTTCCATGGAATGCTGAAGGCATCCACCCTCCAGGCAAGTGGAGAGTGATCTTTGGTGCAGAATTTGTTCAATTGTCTGTTCTTGGGGGAGGCAAACAGATCCACTTGAGGTGTGCCCCACCGGTGGACAATGTCTTGAAAGGCCTCCCTGTTCAACATCCACTCGTGCTGTAGAGAGGATGTTCTGCTGAGAAAATCTGCTTGTTTGTTGCCTGAGAGGGAATGTATGAGGCCTGCAGGGATAAGTTGTGCCTAGAGGCGAAGTCCCAAACTTGTATAGTTATCCTACATAGGAGGTAAGCTCTCGTCCCTCGTTTGTTGAGATACCACATTACTGTGGTGTTGTCTGTGAATATTCGAAGGGAGCCCAGTTGGAGAGTAGGAAGAAATGCCTCCAGGGCCAGAAGAACTACAGTAATTTCCCTTACATTGATATGCTTCTTTTGAAGGGTAGGATGCCATGCCTCCTGTACCCTGAAACCTTTGCAGGTGGCTCCCCACCCTAGGTCTGATGCATTTTGAGTAAAATCCTTTTCCTTCCTGCCTTGGAGGGACAGGTTCTATAGTTCCTAATCTTAGTAGGTCTAGTAAAATGTAAGGAAAGCGGTGGATTTGATTTTTGGGGGGGGGAGGGGATGGGCCTTGGGAAGGGTTTTTCCTTCCAAGAAAGGAAGTATCCATTTTGAATGATAGTTGGTACCCATTGGCCTGATGTGATGGTTTTCCAAAAGGAAAGGCAATGGGGGAGGCAGCATTACAAAGGTAGATTGGCAAGGCAGTCACGTATTGTTGGGTGTACTTCTATCCTGAAAAGGCCGTCTTGGAGCAGGTTGTGAGGTAACTGGTCTGGAGTAGGTTTGCCTCCTGGTTCTTCTCCTGTGCCTGGTAGAGGAGAGGGTGCCAGAGGAAGGAGTTCTCCTGACAAAAGAAGTCTTTGCAGGACAATTCCTGTAGTACTTAGGAAAGGGAGACACAAGCAAATGTTTGATGTCCTGGAGCTCCTTACTTTTCTCCTGCAGGTTTTTAAAAAGTTCTGCAGATTGTTTGCCAAACAAGAGGTTATGGTCTAATGGGGCATCCATCATTTTAGATCTGAAATCCTCTGGGAGTGGTTGGAGGCAAATCCAAAAGTATCTGTGCAGAACTGAAGCAGAAGCTGCAGACCTATCAGACGCCTCTGCGGCATCATAACTGTACCTAATGGAATGTCTGGCTACCTGAGAAGCCAAGGACAGTTTAGATGCTATCTCAGTTTTGGTAGGGCAGCCAGGGGTGGCAGCCAAGGGATTGGAGGCTTGTGAAACTAGGTCCAGGGCATATTTTATCATCTGTGTTTGGTAATTGATAGCTCGGAAGGCCAAGGTGGAGGAGGTGTAAACTTTTTTCCCCAATGCTGTCCATGCTTTTGCTATCCTTATCAGTGGGCAGAAGAGATGCTGAAAGAATCAGCCTGGATTGCTTGTCAGGGGAGACAGCAACTACTGCAGGGTCTGCCAGAGGTGGCTTAGCTAAAAATTTTTGGTCATCAGGCACTTTGTAGAACCTGTCCGGTCTCTCAGGAGCAGGTAGTTGCGAGTTTGAATTCTTGGATCCAGGTGTGAAGGCATCCAGATAGGCAGGTAATACAGGTGGGAAGGCTGACTGGGAGGGTGATTCCACTTGAAGGAGTTCAAAGTACCTCCTCTGGGTGACAGTCATCTGGTTAGTGTCCCATTTAAAGTATTCTTTCATCTTAGTAATTGTTTCCCCAAAGGTGATATCCTCTGGTGGGGAGTCCCCATCAATGGATTCCTCTTCTGTGTAATAGTATTCCAGAGGGGAGGCAATTTGAGAGGCATAAGAAATAGACTCATCAGAAGAGGAGTACGAAAGGTTTAAATCTTCCTCTCCTGCTTGGGTAGTAGGCAAGTGGAGAGAAGTGGCAGAGGCATGGCCTAGGACTAAGCACTGGAATAGTGGAGGGGGAAGAGGTTGTGTGCCTAAGAGCCATAAAAGCCTGCATCAAGGAGTTAGTAAATGATTGCCAGTCAGGGACTCCTTCAGGGGTAGGAGTCAGGTCTGGGAGAAGGCCTGGGTTTCAGGTAATGGTGTCATGGTCGGTCATCCAACTGTTTCTGGTTCCCCCTCGACATTGGTAGGGACCAACATCTGTGCTGTCTCCAAGGATGCACAGGCCGTTACTTTTGAAGCGGCTTCCTTGGTGGGAGTCATCAAAGTAGGCGGTTCAACTGGACATCCCTCAACCCCTAGATCGGAAGCTGGCAGAGAGACAACAGAGGTATGCCTGGAAACATTGGCCTTTTTCTGTGGTGGTTCAGTAGGAATGGCCGATTCGAGATCCATCCTGAGCATAAGTTTTTTGAATCACTGGTTCTCTAAATATAAGTTGAGGGCAGCCAGATGGCTACGAAGGGTCTTTGGAACAAAAGACCGGCAAATAGAACAAACAGTATGGTCGTGTTCCTTCCCTAGACAATAGATGTAACCGTTGTGCTTATCTTTATGTGGTATCTGATGCCCGCAATGGCATTTGCCCTTCTTGGCTGACATCGGCTAACGATAACTACAGCTAACCAAGCTCAAGCAAAAGAAATGGAAAACTTCCCCAATGGGGTACTTAGCTTTTTAAAAGTTTTCAAGTGTAGGAGCGAAGCGATCGATGTCACATCGTCTGCGGCTGAAAAGTTCTGAGGTCTGTGCATGCAGACATCACATGTAAGATCCCTAGTTTATGGCCCTATGTGTAACATCCCACGCACCTACAGCAACCAGGCTTAAGCTTTTGTATAGAAGCCGACATTCGGGTCGCCTGAGGCGGGGAATCCCACACTAAGAATACTACAACATAAGAATAGAAGGACATCAAGAAATACCATTTAGGCAAAAGGGAGTGGGTAGAAGTAACCGCAGTCAAACACACACACAAAAATAGCGATAGTTATTAAAATAGATTAAACAAGAGTCTAGTGCCAATTATGCAAAGAAAAAACAGCAAATACGAACACTTAGCTGAGAGTATCGGTTTACGCATCTGATTTTCAGAATGGCAAACAAGATCTGAGGTAATGGGAAGAGGGATACTCTGAGTAGAGCCTTAGCTTGAGAGTTTTTGGCTGGCGTGAGCTATGTATAACTGCCGAGTCGGTTCCAAAAGGTTGGAACTGAACCCATCACTGAAGAATGAAAGAAGTTTGACATAAGATCATCTGTTTGGTTTTCTGCACCTGTTCTTCCTCAGAGTTAGCCAAGGTGGGAGGTTGGCATAATGGCTAAAGTATTTACCTTACAGATGCCAGCTGTGGGGTTTGATTCTAACATGGAGTTATTTGTTTAGGCTTAAAATAGTCCATAATGGCAGTTAGCCTAGTGGTGGGGCACTGTATCTGAATTCATTATTTCAGGGGACAAGAAACTATCCATTTCAAAATCAAATACTGACTGCATGGTTGGCTCAGTAAAAGGGTGGACAAATCCCACTATTCTCCCTCTAAACAGCAACCTAAAGACTTTCTGTAGGGATACTATTCTGGACACTACACTGAGAAAATTACAGTATTTTCAGTAACATAGCTCAAAGCACAAAATACAAGTCTGAACCAAATGGGCAAAAAGAGCCTAAAATAGAACTAGACAAGAAATAAATCATAAACTAATGAAAAATTCCTGCCAAAAATGTTTTAACATACAAAATGGAGTCTAAAGACTACACTGCAGAAAATGTAACACAGTTTCAAACACAAAATATATGCAAAAAGTTCCCTAAATTTTGTAGAAAAGGCTACTTTCAGTGAAAATGAATGGATACAATCTGAGACAGTATTAGACAAGAAATAAATCATCAATGTCAAAACTTCTGTCAGGAATGTTTAACATACAAAATCTGGATTTAAATGTTTAAAATGCTGTAATCATGCTCACTCACATCAAACAAACATAACCCCAAAGAAATAAAACTGCAATATCATCAAGTTTTACTCTCAAAACTTTCATAAACAGCACAGGCCTTAGTGTGCCAATGAAAGTAAAAACAAAAGCATATACAGAATTTCTAATCTGAAAAAAACAAAGCAGCAGAATATACTATTCAAACACTGAGATAAAAGGCAGAGGGGGAGGAAATAAAACGCAAAAGGGTTTCTTATCCAAGTTCAGCAGCTGAAAATCCAGAGAAGGAAGTAATATTCTCAAAAATCCTTCTCTTACTGTGACGTCTGAATACTGAAAGATTACTGTTGGTCTGAAATGCAGTCCCTGTTACTCTTAGGTGATTGGTCCATCACACCCACAAGACAGGCAGGGTGAGGGAGCTCTGAACTTTGGTAGGCTGCCAGAAATAGTGTAGAAGGATACTACTACCCATTTGCCAGTAAGGTGGTGTGTTTCTTCAACATCTGAAACACTTCTGGGGATTAAAATATCACTGCAGCACTTACTCTGACCAACAATTTAATCAGTCAAAACTAAAATCACACTGCTAGAAACTTAAAACAAAACTGAGCACCACAGATGATTGAGTATTCTTGTTCCATTTGACAAAAAAATTGCCATCCCAAAACTACAAATACACTGGTTGGACTTCTTGTCATGTTGCAACTTTCATATTAACAAAACTACACACACATTTCACTAGTACATCAAGGCATTACAGACAGTTATATTTCCAGTACAACCTTTCACAGTTCACTTTAGTTCTCACAAATCTGTGCTCATTTGTGAGGGAAGAAGTGAGTGCTATGTATTGGTCTGTCTAGCAAGTAAATATTTTGCTCATGCTAACTGATGTTCCATTACAGAAAAATATTTATGCCACTAATCCTGACTCTGGAGATCTGCTGAAATCCACACCTGATTTGCACAGTACAGGTCTTTAATATGCAGATTCATTCAATTCCCCACCTCAGCGGCCATGGATCCATTACAAAAAAAACTCACATTGATTAACAATGCACAACACACCCCTGCCCTGCAGCATACAACCTCCACTGAGGTGCTTTTATCCGATGCAACAAAACCTTCATATCATACAATTTTCAAACATTCCTTGTAATATTATTCAAATTGTTGTTGCACTTAGTAGACTTTGAACAACTCTCCTCTTTTAGCCTTGCATTCTTTTGCTTTGTAACTGGTATACTTTTAAAATAAAGAGGGGAACAAGGCAGGAGCATCATCCAGTGAGTGAACACAAAATCCTGTTACCACTGCAGCTAGGAGCTATACCCAACATAAGAAAAGCACTTTTATTTATTTGCATTTACATTTGTTAAATGCGGCAGAACACTGATCATAAAAGGACTGGTTTCAGGTACAGCCCATAATGAGCCAACACACGAAATCATGTCATACTCTAATAAGACATTAAAAGTAGATAGCGAGCGTCATTTACATTAGGCAATTAAAGATGACTAGTAAATCAAATATATTAAGTAAGAAAAGGAACATATATGAGTAGTAGACAGGACAATCAAGGTAGTACGCAAAAGGTTTACCCAAAGTTAGGTAGTAAAAAAGTATGCAGTTACCCCAAAGCAAATGACCTGGCTGTCCATATCTAACGGGTATCTTGGGAGGAGTTGGAAAGAGATGATACACAAGGATATGTGTAAATAGGGTGGGAAGGGAAGTAAACTTGCATACTGCATGCAAGTAAAAGCTCCTACTGGCTGAAGATTTCTAAACATTTACAGATTCAGGACACCCAAATATTCTCTAAACAGAAGGAAATCGGCATGTACTACTTGTTTGGGTACAGGTGATTATGTAGAAAGCTCAACACAGTCAGATGAGTACCACTTAAGTATGTTTATTCTGAAGAATGACAGTAAACCATGAAAACCTGAAAATAATTAGTTCTATAGTTCAAGTCTTGAGACACTTTTGTACAGCGGTTGCAACCAAAGATCAATGTGAGGAGAAAAAAAAAAAAAAACTACTTCAGTAATGTGACTCCACACTTGCACAAAATAATACAAAAATAATACAAGACTACAACTACTTACAAACATCTGCAGTCTCTTCTTAAAATAAAGTCATTCACCATTAGCAAGCATAAAAACAAAGCAGCACAAGTGGGATAATGAGAACTCAGCATAGCTCCTCGTGGTCCCCTGCAGAGTTCCTAGAGCAGCAGAGAGCAGAAAAAGCGACTTTCTTGATTCTAAGTATTTTTTAAACATTTTTATTGCTCTTTTCGACCTTTTGTGCATTTCGACCACTGTTTTTGCTTATATTACTGTGATATTACCTGTTTTGTCTGTTTTTCTGAGCTTAATTTGTTGACTGCACTTCTTAGCTTAAGTTTTGCTTATAAGTTAACCTACAGGCTAATACACTCAAGTGTACTAGCCTTTGATAGCATTTAGTCGAAAAACCAAGCATTTACTGTATTTTCTGTCTGTGTGTGTAAAAAAAAAAATAAAAAAAAAATAAAAATACTTCTGCTTTCCTAACTTTTCTAGCTAGTTGTTCCAGTGATCAGATTTTGCTGATCCCTGGGCTTTGTATTTGGTTCCTGTGATCCTCCATTTTCTTGTGTGGTCAGAGGGAAGTTTCTTTACTCACCAGTGAGAGTGGGGAGTACTGAGCTGCCTGTTTGTCCTCAGAGGAGTGGTTTGAAACAGTAACTGGTAATTCATTGGCCATTTTGGGTCATTTCCTGCATTTTCCAGCCCCCTGCTATAAAGCACGCTTTGGCGGGCTTTTCTGGCAATAGAGAACTCAGCATAGCTCCTCGTGGTCCCCTGCAGAGTTCCTAGAGCAGCAGAGAGCAGAAAAAGCGACTTTCTTGATTCTAAGTATTTTTTAAACATTTTTATTGCTCTTTTCGACCTTTTGTGCATTTCAACCACTGTTTTTGCTTATATTACTGTGATATTACCTGTTTTGTCTGTTTTTCTGAGCTTAATTTGTTGACTGCACTTCTTAGCTTAAGTTTTGCTTATACGTTAACCTACAGGCTAATACACTCAAGTGTACTAGCCTTTGATAGCATTTAGTCGAAAAACCAAGCATTTACTGTATTTTCTGTCTGTGTGTAAAAAAAAGAAAAAAAAAAAAAAATACTTCTGCTTTCCTAACTTTCCTAGCTAGTTGTTCCAGTGATCAGATTTTGCTGATCCCTGGGCTTTGTATTTGGTTCCTGTGATCCTCCATTTTCTTGTGTGGCCAGAGGGAAGTTTCTTTACTCACCAGTGAGAGTGGGGAGTACTGAGCTGCCTGTTTGTCCTCAGAGGAGTGGTTTGAAACAGTAACTGGTAATTCATTGGCCATTTTGGGTCATTTCCTGCATTTTCCAGCCCCCTGCTATAAAGCACGCTTTAGCGCGGAGTTACAGGAGCACACAAGAGCAGCGGCGGTTAATCAAGGTTAAACTATTCGGGCTACCTAAAGTCCACTCTTCAAATTTTCCCTTTAAACAGCCTTCCTTGAACTGTACTGCTGATCAAACCAGCGTATTCTACATCTAAAAAGTTCAGCTCTACTTAATTCCTAAGTAGACTATTCTCTATCTGTAAAGCCTAGCACTTGCTCCTAAAGTACTTTTTACCTTGATATAGCACTTTTATTATACTTAGTACCCCACCAGCCTAAAAACCCCCTTCTCGATCACCCACACCCCCCCGGAGTCTTTTTAAAGTCTTTGTCTATTCCTTCTAGCATGTCGAGGGATCAGTTGCTAGTGTCCTCTCCTGCTCAGCTGGTGAATCTGGGAATATTGAGGCAATGTTACAATTGCCTCATGTACACAGACAACCCTCTCCTTCTCCCACAAAACACAAATACATTCGAGAGATGCAACTATACAGCCAAACTGGTGGCTGAGCTCTCTCAACATAGGACTGGCAAGACCAGACAGGAGGAGAAGGTAACCACACACACTACAAACCCAGTCTCACATAGTACCATCACAACTTCAAATCATACACATAAACACACAAAGACATACTCGGAGGCTCTGATCAAAAATCTACCAAAACAGCAGAGGCCACCAAAGCAGACACCCAAACAACTGCCACCTCAAGACAAAACACATGCAACACATAGACCACATAGTCAGTGTGCCAAACAGTCACAGCCCTTAAGGCCAAACACAATGCCAGACACACTCGTCATTAGTGACTCCATAGTCAGACACACTGACGTCCCGCTCACCAGATTGAGTAAGGAGAAGGTCACAGTAAGCTGCCTGTCGGGCGCTAGAATCCGCCACATAACGCAAGCACTCAGGTCTCTCAACAGCAGGTACAAGTACAACTCAGTCATTGTCCACGCTGGTGTGAACGACCTGAGACGTACCTCCCTGGACTACATGAGAAGAGACAGAGGAGCTCTCTGATTATGTAGCCCAGGCAGGTATGACCCTGACCTTGAGCAGTATCCTACCTTCACCAAGAATGATGCCACAATACAGAGATAAGATGATCAGCTTGAATAATTGGCTTAAACTCTGGTGTCATTCAAAGGGGATCCAATGTCTGTCTGCCTGGGATGACATGCTGGACAAGCCACGCTGCTTCTCAAGGGACGGCTTGCACCTGTCACCCCTGGGCTTCCGGATATTGGCAAAGGCTCTTGCCACCCCCATAGTGCCTTTTTTAGGCAAGGCTCAAATTCTAAACCTACCACCCTAGAACACAAAAAAGGAAAAAAACTAAGGGTAATGCTGCTCAATGCCAGAAGTCTCAACCTCAAGATGCACGCACTCTAGGCCCTTCTCAGTATGGAGAACATCGATGTCTGTGCTGTGACTGAAACCTGGTTCAAGGCTCCTGAGAGCACCCCAGCACTACCAGGTTTTACCTCATATCATGCGTTCCGGCCCCAAAATCCGGACACCACCAAGAAAGGAGGGGGGTGTCCATATTCATCAAGGACACCCACACCTCAAGGTTGGTGGCAACGCACGATGCATCGGAGACCATCCAGGTGCAATTAACCATAGGCAAGACTGCTCTGCAATTTGTAGCATGTTACAGGCCACCCTCTCAAACTCAGGAACCTCGCATAGCTTTCCTGAAAACACTGGAGGGGATAAATGTATCTCCAAATACCATCATACTAGGTGACTTCAACTACCCGAATATAGACTGGGAGCACTACTCTAGCCCCAACACTCTAGCCCAAAGGTTCCTAGAGTTCATAAACTCAAATGCCATGGAACAACTAGTCACCATCCCCACAAGAGGTGAAAACATACTTGATCTCATCATCACGAACATGGGGTCACAATGTTCAACACCGGAAGTATACCCCTCACTGGTAAGATCAGATCATAAACTAATCTCACTGGAAGTCCACATCCCGCCCCCGCCTGAGATAAAAAAGACCACAGTGAAGAACTTCTCAAAAGCCGACTTCACACTTCTGAAGACTAGTGTGGTCTCTTTTAAGGCCCTCAAGCCTGCGGAAACCATTACTCAAGCCACTGAATCACTTACAAATGCCTTCTACCAGCACCTACAGGACTGCATGGATCAGGCAATCCCAAACAAAACAAAGACTCTTTGTACCAAAGGCAAGTGTCCAGTCTGGTGGACCCCAGCCATAAACAAGCTCTACAACAAAAGGAGGAAGCTACTCCAAGATAGAGCAAAATCCCTAAAAGGTAAGACACCTTTGATCATTATAAGTAAAAAACTACGATCTCTCATAAAATCATCCAAGGCAAATTTTGAGAGAAAAATCGCTAAGGACTCAAAAGACAATCATAAGGCCTTCTTTAGCTATGTCAGAAACCTGGGAGGAAACTCCCAGATATGCTCAGAATTAGTTCAAAATGATGTAAAAATCACTGAACCTACAGACATTGCCAACATACTGGCTGACAGGTTCAGTGCAAACTCTCCCAAAAGGAGAGATATCTATACCAGAGGATTGTAGCCCCCCCAAACATCTCTAACGCTCAGGTGAGAACTGCTCTCTCCAAGGCGAAAAACACAGCATCCATGGGACCAGATGGTGTCCCCGGTTGTATGCTCCACGAACTCAATGAAGAATTAAACCCGCAGTTAGGACAGCTGTTTAATCTTAGCCTCACCTCAGGATACGTACCCAAGGAGTGGCGTACGGCAACTGTGTTCCCACTTCACAAAGGCGGTGCCTCCACCGACCCTGGAAATTACCATCCCATCAGCTTGACAAGCCTGATCTGCAAAGCTATGGAGAGGATCATAAATGAACTCATAAATAAAGACATAGGGGACTTGCAGACTTTGGATCCAACCCAGTTTGGCTTTGTCAAAGGCAGATCATGCCTTTTAAACTTGGTTGACTTTTTCGAAACAGTCACCAAGGCCATTGATGAGGGAAAGGCAGTCCACACAGCCTACCTCGACCTGGCAAAGGCTTTCGACACAATACCCCACTCAGGTATCATTGAAAAACTCATCAGCTTAAATGTTAACCCATACGTCACAAGATGGGTAGCAAACTGGCTAAGTGACAGAACCCAAAGGGTGAGAGTTGCTGGCGCCATATCAGACTCAAAGCCTGTCACAACTGGTGTCCCACAGGGCTCAGTCCTGGGCCCACTCTTGTTTGGCATCTACTTTTCAGAAGTACAAGCAAACACAGGAGGGTTATGGCTGACAAAATTTGCAGATGACTGCAAACTGGGTGCCATAGTCGAGAACACATCTGACACAGATATCCTTCAGAAGGGTCTCAGAAACGGATAACTGGTGCCAGAGCCATGGACTAAAGTTAAACGCCAAAAAATGCATAGTCATACCCTTCGGGAAAAACAAGGTTACCCCCAGCTACCATATAGGTGGCAATCCACTGAGCACAGAAGAGGTTATCAGGGATCTGGGGACCCTGGTTGACAGTAACCTTTCGTTTGACACTCACGTCGCCAAAGTAGTTAGGAAGACCTTCTACATTGCCCACCTGATCATGAAGGGATTCACATCTAGATCAAGGGAGGTCATCGTCCCCCTGTACTCATCACTCATCAGACCAATGATTGAGTACAATGCCCCATTCGGAATGTATCTGACCCGACACCTGCAGCAACTGGAAAGGCCCCAAAAGTTCCTCACCAAAAGGATAAAGGGTCTCAAAAATATGTCTTATGCTGCCCGACTGAAGGAACTCCAGCTCTATTCAGTCGCTTACCGGCTGCTCAGAGGTGACCTGTGCCTGACATACAAGGCCATGTCCAACCCAGAACTGCTGAACATGCTTCACCTCAAAAAGTCTAGATCCCTCAGAACTACAAGGGCGGGAGACTTAAACCTTGACACTTATTAATAGGACGTGTTGGAGGGACAGATTCATCACCCAGAGACTCCCCATGCTGTGGAACAAAATCCCGGTACATGTGAGGCAGAGCACCTCGCTGGCCTTGTTCAAGAGAAATCTTGACCAATGGATGGGAGATCGCAGATATACCCCAGGGATTACCTCAGTGTCACTGCTTGACAGAGGCACAGCAAAATAACGGGCATAGTATCCTTCAAACTAAAGGGGTGGCGAAAGCCACAAAACTCTGGGCTAGGCTTATAAATGCCCTTGGGCAGATAGCCTAGTATAAACCTATGAACCTATAATGGGCTTTCTGGCTATTACCAGTCCAGTTTATTCTCACCGCCGACATTTTTGCAGTTTTTGCTTCTAAAAACTGCCGACATTCTTCACTTGCTCTGTCTTGTCTGCTAGGAGTACTACGTTGGCACTAAAGCTTTCAAAAATTTCAAGAGTTGTACAATCAACTTTGTCCCTTCCAATTCACCCCTGAAGTCTTTCTAAGGCAAAAAATAATAAAAAAAAAAGCTATGTCTTACCATAACATTCCATCTGTTGTCGATCTTCACACACCCTTGACTGTGGGTTTGGTTCCAAACCTCAAAACATACCTGGCCATTATTCCAGCTAGCACCTTCCAAAAACTCTGGAGCCAAGTTCTACCCATAATGCTCCTTGCCAAATTACCTCAGATCGAGTTTGCATACCAGTAGTGACAGACATGAAATAATAGAACAGACACCTTATCTGCATCTCTTAATGAAGCCCAATGTTAGGAAAGAATCCTTTCCACCAAGAAGCCTAAGGTGGGGGGGGGGGGGGGAGTATGTCAAGGATATGTGAAGACTGACAACACAGATGGAATGTTATGGCAAGATATTCAGCTCCAACTTTCCCTCTCTTTCCCCCTCTACCTTCCTTCAGGAAGTATCATCAAATATAACTCCCCCTACTATCACCAGGGAACAGGTCCTTAATTCTCTCTCTTAGACCAAGAACACTGCAACAATAGCCCAGATAATATCCCACGATGCCTTCTAAATGGCATGAAATGACCTATCAGGTCCCCTTGAATTACTATTTAACTGTAGCCTCCAAACAGGCTTCATGCCTCATGAATGGAGAAAAGCAACAGTCATCCCTCTGCACAAAGGTGGGCCCGTCTACAGACCTACAAGTCTCACTAGTCTTTTATGTAAAGCCATGGAAATAATTATCATGGAGATGATCAATAGAGATGTAGTAAACCTCCAGACACTGGGCCCAACCCAGTTTGGTTTCATTAAAGGCAGATGACGTCTACTCAGCTGGGTAGACTTCTTTGAGAAGGGCACCAAACCAATGCACGAGGGCAAAATTTTTCGTACTGCCTACCATGACCTGGCCAAGACATTTGACAATACCCAACTCGGGTATTGCTGATAAACTCAAGAGGTTAGGTACAAACTCATATGTCACCCAGAGGATAGCCAAATGACTCACAGACAGGACCCAGGAAGTTAAAACTGGGGAGTCCACCTCTACAAAGAGGCCCATCACAAGTGGAGTCCCTCAGGGATCAGTCCTCGGACCGCTCCTTTTTGGCATTTACTTCTCAGAAGTCAAGGTCAATGTCAGTGGTCTCTGGATGACTAAATTTGCAGATGACTGGAAATTAGGAGTTGTCATTGAATCTCACTCTAACACAAATGTTCTCCAGGATGGGCTGACACAGACATACAACTGGTGTCAGAGCCATGGACTAAAACTAAATGCCAAGAAATGCATAATAGTATCCTTTGGGAAGTCATCCATCCCTGGTAATTATCATATTGACAACACACCCCTTTACAGCTGACCCAGTAGTCAGGGACTTGGGGACAACACATAGTCTAGCCTTTGACCAAATGTGTCTACAGTGGTGAGGACATCATTCTACGTTGCGTAACTTACAAACAAAGGTATGGCATCTAAATCCAAGGAAGTCGTTGTTCCACTGTATTCGGCATTCATCAGACCTGTCATGGAGTACAATGTCCCCTTTGGTATGTACCTAACCAAGCATATCAAACAACTGGAACATCCATACAGGTTTCTCACTAAAAGAATACAGGGTGCAAGTAAAATGTCCTATGCAGACCACCTCAAGGCCCTATCCCTGTATTCTGTCCCCTACTGGCTTTTGAGGGGAAGATATATGCCTGGCATACAGGGCATTGTCAGAACCCACTCTGATGGACCTCCTACATATCCACAAAACAAACAGCACCAGAATTACCCATTCTAAAGACGTAAACCTTGCCTGTAATATAAATAGGACCTGCTGAACAGATAGGTATGTATGCCAGAAACTTCCCCATCCATGTGCAGAAGAGATCTTCTCTAACCCAATTCAACTGCAACTTGGACAATTTGATAGGAAACCAGAAATTCATCCCTGGTTTGGCACTTATGTCTTTAATGGACACAAAATGGTTAATTTCCCAGGACCATGCTTACACTTATCAAGGGTATCAAAACTTGCAGAAATTTGGGATCCATAGCTAGGCTTAAAAAGGCCCTTGGGGTCATTAGCCTAGTAAACGCATACAAACCTATAAGACATAATTTCTTTATCTGATGATGTCAATCTTCACATAATCCTTGACTGTGAGAGAGTCCCCAGCAACCTGAATCTTGGGAGGTCTCATGGAAGAATATTCCTGAGGATCATCAAGCCAAAGGATGCTTGTCCCCTAGAGACCAGATCTAGTTTGTAATGAGTAATAAAGGTATGTGGAGATGCCCAAGTAGCCACTGCGCAAATATAGTCTACAGAAACTCTAGAGTGAAAAATTGCAGATGTGACTACTGCTCTACCAGTATGTGCTTTAACAGGTCTTTGTAGTGACAGATTCTTCTTGTCATAAACAAAGGTTATATAATCCTTTAGCCACCTAGCCAGGGTGACTTTAGAAACTGGTTTCTGATTAGTCTATCTCTATTACTACCCAACAGAACCCTTTCTGTTCTCCTTTCTACTCTGCTTGCTTCCTGACTTTCTTTTCTCTTCCCCCTACTTCTCTACTTGCTATCCTGCAGTGCATCCACTCTTATTTTCACCACTTTCTATTCCCACCTTCATTATTTCTCCTTACCCTTGCTCCTTTCCATATTAATCCAATCAGTATTTTTCCTACTTGTTAATTGAGACTTGAACTGTATGGAGTGGTTATAGTAACTAACTCCTGTAGTAGTTTTTTATACATAAGAGTGTTATCTTTTATTTTTAATGTTTTTGCTTGCTAACCCTATTACTAACTCTTAGATATTCATTATTATTAGTACTGTTAGTACATTTTTGTATGACAATTTGTGTTTGTATAAAAAAAAAATTTTTTTTTTTTTTCATCTCAGAATGTATCTCACTCTGTGGAGCTTTTCTCCCCGGGCCTCTACTGAAAATGGAAATTTCTCCAGCTAGACTAGCCCGGTCAACAAATGTAAAATAAAATAATAAAATAAATAAATAAAATGGTTTCCTCATAGCCACCGAGGAAAAGGAAACAAACCGATTTGATTTTCTGAATTCTTTTGTCCTGTGCAGGTAGAAATGTAGTTGCCTATGTACTTCTAATAAATGTAGATAGTAATCACCTTTGTTAGAAAAGCTGGGAAAGAATACTGGGAGTTCAATAGTTTAGTTAAGGTTGGTTTCAGACACTATCTTTGGTAAAAAGGAAGGATTTGTCCTCAATAAGGCCCTGTCTTTATGAAAAAATTAGTTAAGGAGGTTTGCAGGATAAGGCTTGCATCTCAGATATCCTCCTTGCAGATGTAATAGCTACCAGGAATAAAAAGTTTTCCAGGACAAAAACTTAAGATCACAATTTGCAGAAGGTTCAAAGGGGTATAAACAAGAGACTGGAGTACCAGATTCAAGTCCAAAGGTGCAGAGGGTTCTTTATATGGAGGTCTGAGCATCAAGGACCCTTTCAGAAAGGCCTTGCAAAGCTTGTGGGACATTAGGGATGTGCCGTTTAGACCAGAATGAAAATTACAGATTGTAGCTAAATGCACTGAAATGATCAATGCTGAGGCTTCAAAAGGAAATGTCAAAAACTCCAGTTTTTTACTGACTGGAGCTGAATAAGGATCAAGGTTAGTCTTTGACACCCACTTAGCAAACTTCTGCCACTAGTTAAGGTACAGTTTTCTATTCGAAAGTTTGTGCCAGGCCAGAATGATTCTTTGGACTGGGGAAGTAAGAGAGGAATGCCAAGCAATCATGGGAAGTAGAGAAGCCATGCAATGAGCTTGAGGTTCTGGATATTTGGATGAACCAGTCTATCTGGATGAGACAGTAGGTCTGGCGCTGGGTTCAGAGGCCAAAGAAAGGGAAAGGATAACTGTCGAATGTTCTTCGACCTGATGGCTTTCTTTAAAAAATGGGATACTAGGGGAATCGGGGGAAATGCATAGAGTAGACCAGAGGGCCAATCGTGTAGCATGTCAAAGAGCATCTCTCTGCGACTCCCCCAAGTGGGGGGGCAAGGCGAAGTAGCTGCTGCACTTGCTCAGGGGTAATGCAAACAGGTCGTAGCAAGGCTGGCCCCAGTGGCAAAATATCTTTTCCACTATCAATGGATTGAGAGACCACTCATGAGGCATTAAAATACATCTGCTCAGTTTGTCTGCAACCAAACTAGAGATCCCCAGAATGTCCATCATTATGAGAAAGAGGTTGGATGAAATTGCCCAGTGCCAAACTCAGAGCTTTTTGACAGAGGATTGGATCTGGTTTGCCCCCTGCTTGCTGATGTACAAGAATACTGACATGTCTGTTTGAATTGCAATAATTCCAAAGGGGAGGGTTTCCTGAAATGCTTGCAACACTAAGAGCACTGCCCTCAACTCTAGAGCACTGATATGCAAACTGGCCTCCAAAGTGGGACCAACTGCCTTGGACTGTCTTTCCCAGATAATGTCCCCTCACCCGATCTGGGATGCATCCGTGGTCACTATGGCTTGGGGTTGATGGGGAACAAAAGGATGGCCCAATAAAAAAGCAAGGATTGGTGGTTCAGTTGTAGAATTCTTGCCTGCCATGTGGAAGGCCTGGGTTCGATTCCCGGCCAAAGCAGCATGGTATTTTCATAGGCTAAACTCTTGACTAGGCTTATAAGGGCCTCAGGGCCAATAGCCTAGTAAGTTCCTAAGATTCTATGATCCTATGAACAGGATTTTGTTGGAGTGAAGCCACCAAACCAGATCTTCCTTGCAAATGTTGATGATCGTGACCAAATGGGACACAGGCTGATTTAGTACGGACCACTGAGATGCTAGAAGCCATTGCAGAATTCTCATGTGATATCTCGCTACAAGGACTAGAGTAACAGAGGCTGCCATTGACCTTAGAGTTTGTAGGAGTCTTGCTGGTACTTTGTTACTGCAAATGATCTGACTGACTTGAGATCTTATCCTCTGAAGTCTTTCTATGGGAAAAGGTGCAATGCCTGTGATTGTGTCAAACTTTGTTCCAATGAATTCCAATTGTTGAAATGGTTCTAGATGGGACTTTTCGTAATTTACAGTGATACCGTGGGGAGCAAAGAAGAAAGTGTTGTCTCAAGCTTCTATGAGTAGAAGGGAGTGGTAAGGAGCCAGGTGTCTAGATAAGGAAACACCCGAACAGTCTGAGATAAGCCTTTACCACTGCCATGCATTGGGTGAACACCCTGAGGGCTGTGGTGAGACCAAAAGGCAGTGCCCTGAACTGATTGTGACTGGTTCCCAGCCGGAAGCACAGAAATCTTCTGCACCATTTGGCCATCTTTATGTGGTAATACATGTCCTGAAGATCTATTGAGCACATCCAATTGTCTTTTTTCAAGAATGGAAGAATAGCCTGAACTGTGACCATCCAAAATCTGGTTTGTTGAACCGATTTGTACAGCATACTGAGATCCAAGATTGGTCTCCAGTCCCCTGTCTTCTTTGGCACTAAAAATAATCTTAAGTAAATTCTGGATCCAATCTGGCCTGGTGGGACTTTTTGTATGATTCATTTCTTGAGCAGTTTTTGAATTTCTAAGACTGCTGCCTCCCTGTGACTGGGTGGAACATCCAGGACTTTGATCACACTTTTTGGTTGTGCTGAGAATGGGATTTTGTATCCTCTGGTTATAATCCTTTGCACTCAATTGTTCACCATTATCCTTAGCCAGGCAGATTGGTGCAGGCATAATTGCACCCCTCCCCCCCCGACTGCCTCCAGAAGACGGCAATCGGGCCTCCTTTCAGGAACGCTGACAGGAGTTCCCAAGGAAAGAATCTCCGGAACCTTGATTCTGAGGGTCACCTCTGCCTCTTCTGTGGCATCTTCCATTACTACTTCCCCCTCTGCCCCGGGAGAAGTCGTTGCCACACGAGTCTTGGAAAGGCCCTTGGGAATTATTGAACCATAACCTCCCACTTCGCTGATTCCTGGAATAAGGCCATTGAGGAGTTGAAAAGCGTACGCCAACAGCAGGAACAGTCTTCCCATCTTTCTCGCACATCGCTAGAGTCTCTACCTTTGGGACCAAACAGGGATGTTCCGTCAAATAAAGTGTTGACGAAAAAAGACTTAAATGGCTCCACAAACTCACCTAAGCACATCCAGGCATGTCTCCTGAAGGCTATGCCTGAAGCCGCTGCTCTCGTAGTCCCTTCGGTGGCATGTGCAATTAGCCTCATGGATGAGTTGGAAATAGATTTGAGGATGGTGAGCTGAGAACACACTTTGTCTCGAACTCCTTCAGCTACTGCTCCTGACAGAGTATCTGAAAGCTCTTTAATCAGATCTCTCTGTAGTGCTTTCCAAAACTATCCATAGTCCTAGATTATTTATTAGGGGGATGGACTTTCATTGGCAAGTTCCTTTTTGGTGACTGCTGCTACCACCATGCCATCTACAGGAATTCCCTTAGCCCAGTGTTGGTGATCCTGAGGTGCTGAAAGGATAGTGTCTGGTCTCTTAGGGATTGGCTTGAAAGAGTCAGGTAACTTCCAGGACCACTGAGCTATCAACTTAATGAAATCGTCAGTGGGTGGAGAAATCCAAGAGGTAGAGGGCTGGGCACAAAAAGCCTCCAGGTATACTGATTCTTCTGAGGAAGGCTGGAGGGAAGTCCAGCCAACCCTCTGCTTCAGGATCTCTACAATGTCCCCAAAGGAAACATAGTCAGGGGGTGACCTGGGGGAACCTTCCCCTTCATCAAAATTGGTATCTTCTGTGAATGACTCCTCAGGGAAGTCCAAGTGCTTCATCTTGCACTTGCTCTTCGTAGGTCAGTGGGAGAGGTATCCGAGGAGGACATAACCACTGTGGTTTGATCCCGAGGCATTTGTGCCTTCTGTCCCCGGGAAGAGACTGTGGGAAGCTCTGTTCGAGGAGAAGGGCCAAAGAATTGGCCGATGGGGACTGATTGCTCATGATGGGCAATGCCCTCTCCATGGCCTGGAAGGCAGGCCCTCCCATACAGGAATGTGAGCCTGGAACCAAAACAGACTCCTTCAGAACCATGATCCCACCCCCACAATGAGGAAGCAGCCTCTGAAGCCAGAGTCAAGCTTACATATGCCAAAGCACTGAGGGGCATGGACGGCTCTGAAAAGGCTGGAGTCTAAACCCGCCCTCCAGAACCAGCAACAAGGCTTCGATCCCTGGAGGTCTTCAGATTTGAAACTTAAGAACTCAAGGTAGTTATTGATGACAGAGAAGGAACTCTAACTGGCACGAAACAGCCAAGGCCGGGAAGGCCAGTACCATGGGCTCCGTAGTCTCAGCTGGAGTTGGAGGAATAAAATATGGAATGGAAGTAGGCAAGGTTCCAGAGCCAATATTGCTAAGAACCATAGCATGTGGTAATCCCCTCGCTGCAAAAAGCTGATCCACCAATCTCATGATATCGGATTCAGTTAAACTCTTGGTGGGTCAGACGAAAGAAACTGAAGGAGATCTGAGTGAATGTTTTTCAGAAATGTACTGGGAGGACAGTCCACAAAAGGGTCCACTGAGGGCAAGTAAGTATCTGGTATGTGGTAATTCTTTAAAGGAGAACTCCTTTGGTTCCTGAGGTTTGGGTATCGAGGAGGAAGAGTCCATAGTTGTCATTGGTACCAAAGTAGTTGTCATTGGTGCCCAAGTAGTTGGTGCAGAAACCGGCACCGAAGGTTGTGTCGCTTGACCCGCTGGTTCCAAGGAAGCTCTAGGAACTGTGGGAGCCTTGGTCATTTTAACTGGCAGTTCTGAAGAAACAGTCGGAGCTGACTGACTTATTTTCTTAGGCTTCTCCCACTTGCTAGAAGAGGAGGAAGAAGGTGAAATTGCTTCTGTTTTAGAACCAAATAAGGCCTCTTCAAATTTTGATTTTAGAAGTCCTTTCAAGATGAGCTTATTTTTGTGGTCAACAAGTACCCTCTGGCTAAAACTGTGACAAATGGCACAGTCTTCCTTCAAATGAACTGCCCCTAGACAAACATAGAGAGACTGTCCAACTGAATTAGGAAGTTTTGTCCCACATTTCTGACACCTTTTGAAACCAGAAGTTACTTTAACTGGCTTGCCTGCCATGACGAAGGTCTCACAAATACACATGCATGGAGAAGGCTGGAAGTAAAGAAACAATGGTACTTAAAAAAAAATACCAGTTAGGGTAAGGGGGAAAAGTACCAATGATGGTACGAAGAAACTACCTAAATGGTATATTAAAGAAGAAAGTCACATGCACACAATACTAGCTAAATAACAGAAGAGCGGGTAGTGTTAAAAAAGAAAAGGTTACAAGATAAACGAAGGAAGATGTCAAGAAAAAGAAGTTATGTACTTACCATAACGTTTCATGTATGCTATCCATCTCAACTTTTATTCTCACTGATGGGTCAGATCTGATCCATCACATCCATAATCAGTCATTTTTCAAGCTCGCGGTCTTCGGCAAAGGTCCTGTGCATCTTTCTTTACCCAAAATGCAATCCCCTAGCTTTCTCAGATCTTGTTTGCCCCTAGCAGTCTTATAGAGAAAACATATGTATGTATGTGTGTGTGTGTGTGTGTATATAAAAACTCAAAATATATACACAGAGTATCAATTCTGAGGCTTTATGGCACTGTAGTATCCAATTTGTGCTACTTGGTCTCCCAGGAGTATAGCGGCAGGGGGTATGGAGGAAGGGTTTACGAGAATAAAAGTCGAGATGGACAACACACACGGAACACTATATGCCAAGTACATAACTTCTTTATGTGATGTTGCGAATCTCATCTTTATTCTCACTGATGGGACAGCGTCCCCAGCAAACTGAATCTTAGGTGGCTCATGGAAGAATATTCCTCAGAACCATAGAACCGAAACAGGCTCTACTCCTAGAGGCCAAATCCAGTTTGTAATGAGTAATAAAGGTAGGAGGTTTTGCCCAGGTAGCTGCAGCACAGACACTGTCCAATGATAACCTAGCTTGAAATGCTGCAGATGTGGCTACAGATCTTGTGGAAGCAGCTTTAACAGTATATGGAGGGGGTCTGTTCTTTGAATCATAAATGTAGGATATACACAATGTAGGACATTTACTTAAGGTTACTTTTGTGACTGGTTGGCCTTTTTTAATATCAGAATAAGAGATAGAAGAGCTGATCTGATTTTCTAATTTCAGAAGTTCTATGTAGGTAGAAAGGTTACTGTCAATGAACATCTAGGAGATGTAGTGAATATTCTCCTTTACTGGCAGTTCTATAGATTGGTTGAGGTTACTTTCTGACAACCTTCGGCAGAAAAGAGGGGTTAGTGCGTAAATAAATTCTGTCCTTATGAAAAACTAGGCATGGGAGCTTGGCAGACAAAGTTTGCAACTCAGAAACTCTTCTGTTTGAAGTAATAGCCACTAAAAAAAGTGCGTTTTCCAGGAGAGGTGCTTCAACTCACATATAGCTGATGGTTCAGAGAGAGGACAAATAATGTTAGATGAGATGAAATTGAGATTACAAGGGGGTATTGGATTTTTATATGGGGTCTTAACATAGTAGTTCCATTCAAAAATGCTTCACAAAGTCTGTGTGACATGATTTCCAGAACCATTTTCTCCTACATGAAAATTGGAAATTGCTACCAACTGAACACTAACAGTTGCTGAAGCAGCTCCTTCCCTGAAAAGTTTTGTCAAAAACTCTAAAACAGAACGTATGGGTACAGAAAGTGGGTCTGTCGGATTTTCTCTGGCCCATATAACAAATCTTTTCCATTTACTTCCGTACAATTTTTGTGTACATGTTTTATGAGAAGATAAAATATGTTTGGACAGGAAAGGGACGGGGAACTGGAGCAGCCAAACTGTTACCCTGAGATTGTTAGGATGAGCCATTCCTGACGGGTGAGTCAGAAGGCCTGGAACAGGGCCCAGAATCCATGGTTTGTCCCAAGGTGAGGCTGAAGAAAGGGGAACCAAATTTGATAAGGCCAACAGGGGAGCAATCAGGACTACTGTTGTCTCCAACAAATTTGCTTTCTGCAGAAACTTGGGAATTAGATGGACTGGAAGAAAAGAATAAAGAAGTCCTAGAGGCCAATTGTATACAAGTGCACTCCTTGGTGACTCCCCCGTGGGGGGGGATCAGGGTGAAGTAGTTGCTGTATTTGGCACTGGTGCATGAGACAAAGAGATCACAGCAAGGCTGGCCCCATTTCTGGAAGATCTCTTCCATAACTTTTTGCCTGAGGGACCACTCATGTGGCCATAAAATGGCTCTGCTCAGTTTGTCTGCAATCACTCTGGAGTTCACTGGGATGTGCATTGCTATCAGAAAATGACTGGAAGTGGTAGCCCATTGCCAGACCCTCATAGCTTCTCGACAAAGGAGGTAAGGTTCCCCCATGTTTATGTATAAGACTACAGACATACTGACTGACTGGACTGCTATCATTCCTAGACAGAGTGCGTCTTGAAATGCTTGCAAAGCTAAACACACCGCCCTCATCTCCAGGATGTTTATGTGTAAGTGAGCCTCGTGTTCCTGCCAGATGTCTTGGACTGTCTTCCTTAAATAATGCCCCCCACACCCAATCTGGGAAGCGTCTGTGGTCACCGTGGCCTGGGGTTGAAGGGGGATGAAGTGATGGCCTTGAGATACTAATGGAGAGTGAATCCACCATTAAAGATCCTTTTTGCAGGAGCTGGTTACCGTGATTTTGTGATATTGGAAGTTCCAGGATTGACCATTGCATGGAAAGTAACCAGTGAAGTACTCTCATATGAAGACAAGCTAGGGGTATGAGTATGACTGAAGCAGCCATTTTCCCCAAAAGCTGAAAAAACAGTTTTGCAGAGGCTCGCATCTTCCTGATTAACAATTGTACATAATGATGGAGATAGTCTACTCTGTCCTGTGGAAGTCTTGCTACTAGTGTAGTTGTGTTTTGTCTCTGCTCCTATGAAGACTAAGCTTTGACATGGCTCCAGAGCAGACTTTTGTAGTTTATGATAATACCTAGGGAGGAACAAAGTTGAAGGGTGTAGTCACTGGCTTGTAGCAGAAGATGCCTGGTCGGGGCGGTTATGAGCCAGTCGTCCAGATATGTAAACACCTGGAATCCTCTGTGTCCCAGGTGAGCCGCCACTACTACCATGCACTTGGCGAACACTCTGGGGGCTGTAGTGAGACCAAAGAGCACAGCAAGAAACTGGAAGTGCATGAACCTTCTGGATCACCTTTCAATTCGAATGTGGTAGTACACATCTTGAAGGTATATAGAGCGCTTCCAATTGTCTTTTTCCAGGAATGGAAGTATCGACTGCAGTGTCACCATGCAGAACATAGTTTTTTTTTTTTTTTTTTTTTTTTTTTTTTTTACAGATTTGTTTAGAGTGCTGAGATCCAAAATGGATCTCCAGTCCCCTGTTTTCTTTGAGTTCTGGATCCTCTCTGGTCTGTGGAGACTTCTTGGATGACTCTTTTTCTTAGCAACTTTTGGATTTCTAATGTTGCTTGTTCTTTTGACTGCGTGGAAAAACTGGAACCGAGATGTTTCCAGGAGTGGGAAAGGAGAAAGGAATGATATAACCCCTGAAGATTATGTCATGCACCCATACGTAATTCCTTTTGCCAGATTTTGCGGTGCAGAGAATCGACCCCCAACTGCCTCCAGAAGAGAACAATCGGGCACTCTCTCAGGAGCGTTGGAAGGGTCTACCAAAGAAAAATTCTCTGGAGCCCTGATTTTGCAGGCCTCCCCTGCCACAAGGGTAGCATCTTCCATTACAGTTCTCCACTCTACCTCTAGGGGAACTTTTAATCCTTTATGTCTTGGAAAGACCTCTGTGATTTTCTGAACCGCATCTTTCCACTACCTCTCTGACCTTTGGGAAAGGGTCGAGTAGTTGTGGAAATACATACTCCAACGGCAGATAAGGTCTTGCCTTCTTGTTCACACCTGGTGAGAGCTTCTTTAACTTTAGGCCCAAAAAACAGAAGAGCTGTCAAAAGGGACTATAATGAAGGAAGACTTGAAGGGCTCCGTGAAATCACAAAGGCACATCCAGGCCTGCTTCCTGAGAGAGACGCCTGAACCCGCTGCCCTACTCATTCCATCTGCTGCATACCATATGAGCCTCATGGATGAGTTAACGACTGAATTTAGGGTGGTAGTCTGAGCATTGGCTCTCTGCAGCCGTATCAGCTACAACTCCTTCGAGGGAGTCGGACAGTTCCTTTAACAGGTCCCTCTGCAATCTATTGAAGTGCATAAGATAATTCAGTGACTGCAAGCAAAGGTCGCTGATGAAAAGACATGCTTCCCATAATCTATCCATAGTCCTGGATTCTTATTCGGAGAATGGACAGAGGAGCTGGTATCAGAAAGCTCCTTTTTAGTGGTCGCCACCACAACCATGGCATCAACCGCTACATCTTTTGTCAAAGAATTCTTGTTCTTAGGGGCTGTAATACATTTATTTGGCCTTCTAGGAGTAGGCTCTATGGTGTCTGGGGTCTCCCAAGCCTTCCGAGAGATTAACTCAGTAAGCTCATTGGAAGGAGGGGTCACCCAAGAGGTTGAGGGGCAAGACCCAAAAGCCTTCAGTTAAACTGACTCTTCGGCTGAAGGGGAGGTGGACTGCCGGGTCACCTCTCTGCTTTAAAACTTCCAGGACATCTCCAAAAGAGACATCTTCAGGAGGTGACCGTGGGGACCCTTCTGCTTCCTTGAGGTTGGTATCAGATGTGATGGACTCCTCTGGGGAGTTGAGATGCTTCCTCTTGCATGTCCTCTTCTGGAGGATCTCCTCAGTGGGATATTCTGGGAAGGTTTCGGAAGAGAGAGGAGTCCTCAGCTGGACATTCTGAGGGATAGGGTCTTTGCAGACCTGTTCAGAGGGTAGGGAGAAGGCAAAGGCACCTGTACAGAACCAGGAGGAAGATCTGAAGGAGACAGTCTCAGACTGAGAAGCAGTCAGAACCCTCCTCATAACTTCAAAGGTAGTCCCGCCCCTGCTATGAAGAACTCCCCGGATCCAACAAATGAGTTGTCAGAGCAGATGGAACTTCCAGAGCAGAAGACAGAAGCTCAGGGGCTGAGGTAGGAGCAGAACTCAACAACGCTGAGGCCCCAAATGGCAGGGTCAGACCTGGAAAGATCCGAAATAGGTTCGCGGAACCGACCAGAGTGTGTCAGCACCCAGAGGTCTCCTGCTCCAAAGGGGTGGAAACACTCGGGGCAGATACTAGATCTGAGAAGCCTATGGGTCCCGGAGCCAATAGAGGCGAGCTGGATATCGGAATCTTCCGACTCCAAAACCGAAGGATGGATTGGAAGAGGAACATGTGCTGAGGGGGAAGACTGTGTTGGATCAGATTCTTTTGGGCTCAGATCCAACAATAACTTGGCTAAGGCCGGTGTCTTTAAAACAGCCTCTCCACCACCCTATCCACATCTTCTTCGGAAAGACTCCTGGTGGACTGGATAGAGTGTGTAGGTGACATCAATCTTGCTAGAAAAGGTGATGGGACCAGAGAGTGGATTGGTTTCAAGGAAGGTGATTGGCTCCTATATGTAAACTGAGCAGGTAAGGTCAACTTCAGAGCAGATGGTTCTTGTTACTCCGAAGGCAGCTTGGATCTGACTTGAGTCGTCTGCTCTGGTACTTCCTTTGGAGCAGACAGCTTGGGAGCTTTCTGCTTCGGCTACAAAGAGGATCTCAGCTCCGTAGAAGCTTGGTTTTGCAGTCTGTCCAATTTTTCAGATTTTGAAGATGTTTCCAGTGATATATCTTCAGAAAAGGGGGTCTTAATCAGACCTTTTAGAATGAGCTTATTTTTGCGCTCCGTCAGTGCTCTATGGTTAAATCTGTGGCAGCTAGAGTATGACTGCTGTAAATGTAAAGGTCCCAAGCAATACACAAATAAAATGTGCAAATTGCTTAGGGGCATCTTTTGCCCACATTTCTCACACTTTTTGAAGCCCAGCAGCTTCTCTTCCTACTTTTGAGACATGCCTATAACACAAAATGAAGAATGGAACACATGCTCACAATACACTCAGAAAAAGTTCTCTAACTTAGACAGAAAAATTCAAAAGTGAAGAGAGTTTTTTTTTGTTTTTTTTTTTACTTAGAAAGGAGGGGGAAGATGTAGAAAGAGAGATGAACATCCTCTAATTTAAATGGACGTTAGTTAGATGTACTTTAACTCAAATGGATGCTAACAACTAAGTAAAGGAAGAGAAACAGTCCTCTAACTTTAAGGCTGTCTGTTTAAGGGTAAGGATATACAAAATAGATTAATAAAAAGGATTTTTAAACTATCAGAAAGTTAGATATCTAAAATACTAAGAAAAGAATATCAAAACACTAAGCCCAGAGTTTGCTAGACAACTGCTTCACTGTGCGCAAATGAGATCTGTGGAAGCTAGGGGGTTGCATTATGGGTAAAGAAGGATGCCCACAAGCTTTGCTGAAAACTTTGAGCTTGATAAATGGCAGAGATGGATGGGATCTGACCCATCAATGAGAATAAAGGCGAGACTGACAACTTCACATTGTACAGCTTAGAAAATTTAGCTGTCATCTGAGAGCTCAGAGATGAGAACGCATCTGGCACTATGAAACGGCAAGAGAGATCCGAGGTAATTTGGCAAAGAGCATTATGGGTAGAGCTTAGCTTGAGAGTTTTTGGAAGGTGCAAGCTAGAATATCAGGCAAGTTCTGAAATGAACCCACGGTCAAGGATTATGTGAAGACTGACATCAGATCACAGCTTAGCCTAGCTACTCATAATTATAACCTGACAAAAGAAAAGTACAGTTGTGTACACTTACCATAAATGTAGATGTTCAAGTGTATTCACTGTTGCAGTCATTACATTTGGGTAATCTGCTGGCAGGTTGCCTTCAGTCGGCCTGAATAACAAAGTCTTGGGTCCTGCGTCCGTTGCTGTCCCTTCTTCCAAGACGTTAGGTAGTCAGGGGTATAAAACATGCAGCCGACGCCATTACATCAGTTTTTCTTGCCCCAGATGTCAGGTTCCCCCCAAATGGGGAGCAAATAAAATTAAAAACACAAAAATATACCTCCAACCAAAAACAAATACACTAAAAAAGCTTTTAAGCATAGTAAAAGAAAGTAGAAGTATAGTCAGAGAAAAACAGGGGGCTGTAGGGAGGGTAACCAGGACTGCAACAGTGAATACACTCGAACATCTACATTTATGGTAAGTGTACACAACTGTATTATGTTGAAAAAAGTAAATGGTGCCAAAAGCAGCGTAACGACCATGAACCAAAAGGCTGCTAATGTTGCCAATAACTAGTCCCCGAATTTTGCAGAAACAATATTTATTGTAAAACACAAAAATGACATAAGGATAAGCGCTTTCGTCACAATTACTTCATCAGAACAAGAAACTGTTGTAAAAATACCCATTTTATACAATTGATATTGTCATATGACCCAAGCAATTAAGTTTTAAAAAAACAGTCATAAAACATTTCATATAGAAAACTTAAAAATCTAAAAAACTATGGAAATAAAGCCCTATGTAATACAGGGATATATAGGTTGATGTTTTAACAACTTTATAATTTATACATTTAAATAAACTAAGCCCAGGAAAAACTTGGTGATTCCAGGGAAGTAGAAAAAACAAAAGCTGAACTAGCAATTAAATGCCAAAAGGAAACTACACTAAAAGATTATTTGTGTCATAATTTACAAGCCCTAAACCTTAATTCTGGTTTGATGCTGATAGCATCATTTAACCCTGGATATTCAGCAGCATTTAACCTTAATTGCCATCTAGCTTCAGCCCTCAATAATTTGTTTTTCCAATCCCCTCCTCTAAAATCCACCTGTACAACTTCCAAAATACCAAACTTGAAACTATGAAGTGGATTCTCTTGAATATGTTTAAATAGGGCATTTTTTTCATCCTTCCTGTTAATACAATAGCAATGTTCATATATCCTACGATTTAATTTTCTTTCCGTCTTGCCAATGTAATAAGAACAGGATTTATAACTAGCAAGATAAACAACACCTGAAGTGATGCATGAACCAGATGCCAAGTTAACATCAATGTCATAGGGGCCTAAACTCAGCTTAGAATTTTCATTAATATAGCCACAATAATCACAACAGCCACATTTGTGGGTACCTTTTTTCCTATTATTTACATTAGGTTTATTTTCCAAAATATTCTTCAAATTGCTGCCAACCCTATAGGTAAAAATGGGTTCTCGGCCTATTACTTTGAAAAGGTCACTATTTCCCTTCAACATGGCCCAATTGTTTTGTATGATCTTTTTTACCTCATTGGATGTTTCACCATATGTAATAACCATGGCATGGGAAAAATCATTTTGATTACTTTGATTGACATTTGTTAGTTCTACCCCAGCCCCTAATAATGGTTGGTATCTACCATTCCAATCATTCAACACTTGGTCCCTGATATTCTCTACAAAAACTGATGGATATCCTCGATGCAAGAACATTTCCATAACTGTTTTAGTTTCTGCCTCTGCCAGGGTCCTATTTGAACACATCCTTAGAACCCTAACCATTTGCCCTTTAACTATGTTCCTCTTGATATGTGGGGGGTGGCTACTTGAAAATTCAAGGTAATCATTGGAGAAAGTAGATTTCCTATAAACCTTAGATTGAAATAAGTGGTTAGTAGTATCCTTAAATATTTTTACATCAAGAAAATTAATTTCTTCACTATTACCATTTCCAGTAAATTTAAAATAGTCACATATGGTATTCATATAATGGAGAAATTGTTCAAAAAGGGTGTCCCTCTTCCACAAAATAAATAGATCCTCTAAAAACCTGAGGTACAGATGCCATTCATTTTTGTAGATAGAAGGGAAAATGAACTGGTTCTCCCAACCATATAAAACTAAATTAGCAAAAATGGCAGCACAGCTATTACCCATAGCAACTCCTCTAACCTGTTTGTAAAATTCCCCCTCAAAAGTAAAAAAAATGTTTTTCAACACAAGTTCCATTAATTCTATTATAAAGTTGATCATACTACCACTCAGATTGGTTCTACTTACTAGGACTTTGTTGAAAAATTGTAATCCTACCTCATGGGGAATAGAGGTAAAAAGATCCACTACATCAATGGTAGAAAAGTAGGTATCCTCATTAAAAAGTTCATTCCTGATTCTCCTTAAGAAATCCCAAGAATCCACAAGTACATACTCTAATGGGGTTAAGGCATGCTTAACCATTTGATCAATAAAGACCCCAAGGGAATAAGTAATACTATTGTGCCCCGAGATGATGAGCCTGTAGGGTGGATCTTTTAAGTTTTTGTGAGTTTTGGGGATGCCAAAACAAATAGGTATAACAGGATGCTCCACATGTAAAAAGTTAAAAACCTCTTCGTTTATTACACCTTGCATCAAGAAGTCCTCCAAAAAAAATTTTATCTTTCTATAACTTATGTGAATTTCCTTCCTAGAGACAATCTCATATTTTGTGTTATCATTCAAAATGTTGGTTATTTTATTTTTATAATCAACCGTGTTTACAATAGCCATACCTCCACCCTTGTCCGGTTTCATAAATCTAACGTTCAGGTTATCCCTTAACTCAAATAATAACTTTTTCTCTGCCAACGTCAAATTGTGTTTCCTATAAATATGTGTTCGTAGGGTTTTATAAATCTCTTGCTCAGTAACTTTTTCAAAAGAGTGTAATAGAGGTATAAGGGGGGGGTTCCAACAACTTTTTTTGTATATAACGGAATTCCTTTTATTGTCAATATTTACTTTGTCTCTATTTAAACATTTTAAATTCATTTTCCTAACAAAAATCCTAAAATCAGTTAAAATTTTACTAATTTCATCTCTATTAGAAGGCACAAATTTCATTCCCTTCATTAGTAAATGGAAAAGATCCTTACAAATAGGAAATTCAGCATAATTAAAAATCTTAAAACCTTTATACAAAAAAACATTGTTATCGGATACACTAATACCTTCATCATTGTTCACATCTTCATTGCCAAAAACTACTGGTAACTGTTCTTTCTCCGGCAGGAGGGATTTCTGTATTTGGATCTCGCTCCCCCTTCCCCCCGGGGTCCTAAAAACTCAGTTTCCTGTCCACCCTGATTTCTATTGAAAATCCTTTCGGATCTTCATAGTGGTGGAAATTCAGTGTCATATTCATTCACATCACTATTAAACCTGTTGAAATTCGTGTTATCATGGATGTGTTGTGATGAAGTTGTAGTGGTTACCTTTGTTCAAGTCCACCCCTAAATAAGCTTTAGGAAAAGGGTATGCCAAACCATTTTTGTACTCAAATTCATCCCTAGATAATTTCTTCTTTTTCCTAAAAATGTTACTATTCAATTAATTCTCTACTTTATCGAAAATAATATTATACCTAAAAGAATAGTGATAAAAATGTGTATCATCCATCACAGACCTATTAATTTCATCCACTTCTTTTAAAAAATCACAAATCTTTTTATTATTAATGCTCACAATAAATTCAATCAGTTCAAGCCCATGACGATCAAACATTTGAATGAGCTTTTCACACTCTGGGTCACCCTTTTTTAACCCATTGGGAAATTTAAACATGCGAAGGCCCTTAGGAACCCTTTTATTATTAATACATTCCCTTAAATACGAATTGTCACATTGTAATGCTCTAATTTTATGCATTTTCATTTCCAGAGCCATTAACCTACTGTCCATGTTGTTTTTATCCTTATAATTGCTGTTGGTACCAAAAAATGAATGTTCCCTTCTGGACCAGTCCTTCAAGCGATCGAGTGTAGGAATAAAATTACTGGCATCAGTTCTAGTTCCAGTACTGTTGATACCATTCATATCTATTCGATTTTCCAAATTGCCAGCTCCTTGTAGTCCAATTTCCTTGTTATTTACCCCACAAGCGCCAGCTCCCTGTATCGTAGTTTCCTTAACGCGCACAGTCCCAGTTGCTGCCATACCCCGGGAAACAGGAAGTGTAACCTCCTTACAATTCCCCAGGTTCGTCGCAAAAATGTTTGAACCTGCATTATTGCTATTTTGTAACTGTTGAACTGCACCCTGCAGTTCAGTGACCTTTTCGGTTAAAGATAAAATAAGTTGAAACAAATTATCGCTCGTAACTCCAGTTTGTAGACCACAAGGAAAGGTAGGAGAGTCTATTTCCTCCTCGAACACTGGTGAGAGCTCGTTGATATCCATATTGTGAAAACGAGTCTAGTAGGCAATCAATGCACCCAAAACACGAAGAAAAAAGTAAATGGTGCCAAACGCAGCGTAACGACCATGAACCAAAAGGCTGTTAATGTTGCCAATAACTAGTCCCTGAATTTTATTATGTTCTTCGCATTTCACTGTTGCAGTCATTACATTTGGGTAGATTCCCAAAGCTATGGTTGGGAGGAGGAATTTATACAGCATTAGGACCAGCTATAAGGCCCTGCAAGACAGCATTGGCAAAGCCAGCTCTGGATTTAGAGAAAATTGTTAAATGATAATGCTTGGTGAAAGTATGTACACAACTCCGGGTAGCAGCTTCTAGAATATCCTTGGTAGGAACACCTTTGAGAAAGGCTGCAGAAGTAGATGTAGCCCTGGTAGAGTGAGATCCGATCCCCTGGGGGATAGGTTTTCCATGGTGCTTATAGCAGAAATGAATGCAATGGCTTATCCATTTAGAAATGGGTTGTTTTGAAATAGCCTTCCCCTCTGCCCCTGCAGCAAATGCTACTAGTAATTGTTCAGATTTTCTTCTAAATTTAGTTCTGTCCAAGTAGAATCTAAGTTGTCTGTGCACATCCAAGGAATGCAGAATCCGTTCCTCTTTGTTCTGTGGATTGGGAAAGAATGTTGGCAAATGAATGGACTAAGAGCCACACTGGAAACCACCTCGGGCATGAAGGATGGATTGGTCCTCAAGAGTTACCCTGTCCGCATGAAAGAGGATGAAAGGCTCCACTGCCATAAGGGCCTGTAACTCAGATACCCTTCTAGCTGAAGTGACTGCTAAAAGGAAGGCTGTTTTCCAAGAAAGAAATTTTAAGTCTGCAGAAGCAGCTGGCTCGAAAGGAGGTAGAGTGAGTTTCTCCAAAACAAAGTTAAGGTCCCAGGCAGGGGTATGAGCTCTCCTGGGTGGTCTCAAGTTCTTTGCCCCTCTGAGATACTGCTTGAGCAGGGGATGAGAAAAGAGGGGTGGGTTCTGTGTTATAGTGAGCTGAAACAGCTGAAGTGTGGATTTTAACAGAGGAGAAAGACAGACCCTTGTGAAGCATCTCAGTTAAGTATTGCAAAATCTGAGGTAAATTGGGCACTGCTGTGCTCATCCCTAAAGATTGGTTCCAGGCACAGAATCTTTTCCATTTGTCAGTATAAGATTTCCTAGTACTAGGTCTTCTCGCTTCCAAGATGACATCCATCACAGGTCTGCTGAGGGATGCTAAGGGTGAATTTAAGTGATTAGCCAAGCTGCAAGGTTCAATGTTGGAAGCTGAGGGTGCAGAATTTGGTTCTCCTGCTGAGGCAGCAAGGAAGGTGTCTGAGGCAGGTGCCATGGAGATATTTGTGACACACTGCGCAGGAGTGGGTACCAGTGTTGGCGTGGCCAGTCTGGAGCAATCAAAATCATTCTTGGTTTGTCCTTTTTGACTTTTAGCAGAACTTTGGAGAGCAGAGGCAGAGGGGGAAAGGCATAGACTGATAGGTTTTTCCAGCTGAAGGACAGAGCATCCACTTTCCAGGCTTTTTTGTGGGGAGTCCTTGCGCAAAATTTGTCCAACTGGTAGTTCTGGGGGGAGGAAAACAGATCTATGTCTGGGCTCCCCCATTTGCTTGTCAACATGTTGAAAATCCGTGGTTCCAGTTTCCACTCATGTGGGTCCATGAGATTGCTGCTTAGTCCGTCTGCCAGCGTATTCAAATTTTCCTGGCAGGAATTGAGCTTGTAGGTGCACTTGGTAGCTCAAGGCCATGGCTAATCTGCAGAGGGGGTAGGAATGTGCACCCCGCTGCTTGTTTATGTACCACATAACAGTGGTGTAGTCCGTCTTTACCATTAGTTGTCCTGGAAGAATGTAGTCCTTGAAGGCTGTCAAAGCTTTCTGTACAGCTAACATTTCACTTTGATTGATATATTTGTATGTGCATTTGATTTGGATTCCATTTGCCCTGAATGCACTTCCCTGCCAGGTGAGTTCCCCAGGCATAGTCTGATGCATCTGTAGTTAGGGTTTGGGCGGAACGGGGTAGTGTGAATGGCAGTCGCTTGTACTGGTGACAGGCCTCTGCCCACCACAGGAATTCCAGGCATAGGCAAGGTATAATAGGATTCATTGTTTCCAGACTGTGACAATGTTGACTCCATAGACCTTTTAAGTACCACTGTAGTTTCCTCATATGCAGTCTTGCATATGGAATTAGAAGAATGCAGGAGGCCATGAACCCCAAGGCTTGCATTATTTGTCTTGCAGATGATAGGGTTTTTGTGGCCACTTGTTTGAAATAAGTTACCAAATGAATTTGCTTCTCTGGCGTGAGGAAAGCCATCTGGGCAGTTGTATTCAAGCTTGCACCCAGGGATGTAATCTGTTGAGAGGGTACCAGTTGTGATTTCTTTTCGTTTATGGTGTACCCTAAACAAGTTAGAACCTTTTTTACAAATGCCAGATGATTCAGAAGTACGCCCTGGTTTTCTGCCTGAATTAGACAATCATCCAGGTATGGATATATTTGAATATATATTTGAATATTTCTTTGCCTGCAAAATGCAATTACTGGAGCCAGGCACTTTGTGAATACCCTGGGTGCAGTAGACAAGCCAAATGGCAGTGCAGAGAACTGATAATGCAAGTAGCCAGCTTTGAAGCGTAGGTATCTTCTGCAAGATTTCCTGATTGGGGCGTGCAGGTATGCTTCTTTTAAATCTAGAGTTGCCAACCAGGCATCTTTGCCTAGCATGGGAAGTAACTGATGAAGAGTCAGCATCTTGAATTTTGGAATGTCCAGAAAGGTGTTTAGAGTAGACAGGTCCAGAATTGGACACCAAGATTTGTCTTTTCTGGGTACCAGGAAAAGCCTGGAATGGAAACCTTGTCCCTTTTCCTCTTCTGGTACCGGTTGAATAGTCCCCATGTTTAAGAGGGAAAGTACTTGTTTTTGAGCCTTTGCCCACTGATTTGGGGGCAAGTCTGGCCATCCGTTTGGTGCTGGCAATGTGTGGAAATGAAATCTGTATCCCTGGGACACTATATTTAAAACCCATTTGTCCTGGGTTATGAGTTCCCAGTTTTTTGCATGAAGAGCAATCTTTCCCCCCAAAGGGGCGGCTAAGTGCTTGGTAATTTTAAAGGAAAGTCATTGAGACTGTTTACCATGGGGGGGGTGTCTTGTTATTTCCAGATTTGGAAGTGGAGGCCCCCCCCCCCATTGCTTAGTTCTGAGAGTCCCCTGGGACTGAAACCTGGTGCTTTTGGTGTGTCTCGGTTTGGCTTGAGAGGATCTGGAAGGAGCTGGAAAGGACCAATTCTTAGTAGGCCAGTGCCTACTAAATCTTGGCGGTTGCACTTGTAAGAAATCTTTTACAGTTTGCACAGATTTAGCTTTATCTTCCATCTTTTTTTAGAACTTCTTCAGACTTACTGCCAAACAGGTGGTCCTGATTTAAAGGAGCATCCAACAATTTTGCTTTAACATGATCAGGCAGAGATTGCTCCTTAAGCCAAACATGCCTTCTAAGCACAGACCCAGTAACAGCAGCCCTGAAGAGGCCTCTAAAGAATCAAAACCACATTGCAAAGTATGTTTTCCAACTTGTTCAGCAGAATGCAATAAATCCTGTAAATCTTTATTTTCCACCCAGTCAGAAATCAACATCATTTTCTGTTTAGACAGTCCAATAATATGCTGTTGATATTTTAACATATAAAATTGGCAGTTTAAAGCCCTGATTGCCAAGGTTGAATAAGTATAAACCTTTTTACCCCATCTATCCAGTGCCCTGGAGTCTCTATCAGAAGGGGTAGGATTTTTAGCAGTAGAAGCCTTAATGCCCTTGGGCCCCTGGGACATGGTTTCTGGATCTGCTACAGGATTTTTGAAAAGGAACTTGTGGGACTCAGGAACCCTGTAGTATCTGTCAGGTTTACTAGGAGCTGGAGGCAGGGAATCAGGGGCATACTGGATTCCAAAAACACATCATCAACAATGTCTAGTACATAGGTATAGCCAAAGGCCTATGCTGAGGTAGAAAGAAATCCCTAAGCCTCTTTTTTTAATCAGAAAATTCATGACTGTCCCAGTGGAAATGCTCCCTTAAGGTATGTAAAGTTTCCCCAAAAGAAAAGTCCTCGGGGGGGAAGGGGAGCAAAGGGAATGGAATCCTCTGCATCAGAATCCTCATAAGTAGGTATGGACAAATCCAGGTCATTAGAAGAGTCAGAAGAAACAGATTGTTTCCCACAGGTTAAACAATTATTAACTTTTTCTGACATCGGCTGAGGCAAGAAAGAGTCCCCAACGGGGTACTTAGCTTTAGAAGTCTTCGAAGTAGTATTCGGTAGAAGTAATCTCTGGATCCGACCGACCGGCACTTGCGAACAGCTTCTGCTTGGCCACGGCAAGAAAGACTGAGGAAATGGCGTCGGCTGATGCCTTTATACCCGAAGACCAACAGAGATGACGTCGGGTGAAGTGCGACATCAGCCGAAGCCGGACCCGGACTTTGGAATCCGGCCGACTGAAGGGCTGCCTGACGACAGGACAACCCAGTTGTTATGACTGCAGATGCATCCATGAAGGACATCAGAGTTCTGATCAGAAGATTCATGGTCAAGCTCAGCCCTAGGCCTCTTAGAAGGGGGGGGGGGGGTTTGACTACCCCTGATAAGAGTAATTAGATCTTCAACCATTTTGATCATTTGTTTTTTAGGCATAGGGGCCTGAACATGTGGCCTGGGAGTCAGTTTTTTAGATATAGATTGAGATTTAGGCCTTAGTATTGAAGGTGGAGTTGGTTTAATATGCAAGTCTGTAGGCCTGAATACACCCTCAGTAGCCGGTGCCTGCACGGCGGCAAATCCAGTAACTGCAGCCCTGCAAGAGGCCTCCAGGAAATCAAAACCACATTGCAAAGTATGCTTTCCAACCTGTTCTGCTGCATGCAATAATTTCTGTAATTCTTTATTTTCCACACAATCAGAAATCAACATCATTTTCTGTTTCAATAAGCCCATAACATGCTGTTGATATTTAAGCATATGAAACTGGCAGTTTAAGGCTCTAATTGCCAAGGTTGCAGACATATAAACCTTCTTTCCCCATCTATCCAGCGCCCTGGAATCTCTATCGGAGGGGGTACGATTTTTGGCTGTAGAGGCCTTTACACCTTTGGGACCCTGTTAGATAGTTTCAGGATCAGCAGCAGGATTTTTGAATAGAAATTTGTGGGAGTCAGGAACCCTGTGATATCTGTCTGGCTTACTAGGAGCCAGAGGTAGGGAATCAGGAGCCATACTTTATTCTGAAAACACATCATCAACAATGTCTAATACAGGAGGTATAGCCAAAGGCCTATGCTGAGTAAGAAGGAAATCCCTAAGCCTCTTTTTTGATTCAGAGAAATTCCGACTCCCCATTGAAAATGTTCCCTTAAAGTATGCAAGGTTTCTCCAAATGAAAAATCCTCAGGAGGAGATGCAGATGGGATGGATTCTTCTGCATCTGAATCCTCATAGGGTGGTATAAAAAATTCCTGATCAGAAGAGGAATCAGAAGAAATAGAAACCTGATCTGAAGATTCATAATCAGTGTCTTGCCTAGGCCTCCTAGCAGGGGGGGTTGGGAACCCCTGATCAAGGTAATTAAGTCCTCAACCATTTTGATCATCTGTTTTTTAGGCATAGCAGTGCATGCAGCTCATGCATAATTTTTTTAGACTTAGAAGTTGTTTTTGAAGCTGGCGTCTGTTTTATATAAAAATGTTGAGGCCTGAAAACACCCTCAGAAGCCGGTGCCTGCTCAGCGGCTCTGGACCCATCTGATGGAGAGACATCCGCGGGTTCAATATTCTGAGAATCTCGCGGGCATACCAGTCTCCGCATGGGTCTTGGTAGAGGTCTGCGACTCAAAAGTAGCGGGTATCAAGGGCTGCGAAAGCACCTCACTGAGTACCGGTGACTGGCTTAGTAGAAGCTTTGTCGTCGGTTTTGGACCTCGACGGTCTGTCTGTCTTTTTCTTTGCACTTTTTGTGAACTCCAGTAGTCGGATTGCTATCTGACGACATTTCAGGGCAATTAAATCTGGATCCAAAATATCTTGAAGCAAAAATATACAGACGTTTAATAGTGTGTTGGTTAAATCTAGCACAAAACCAACAGCAAGGCACGTTATGATCTGGACCTAGGCAAGGAATACAGTACAAATGAAAATTCTTATGAGGTATTTGCTTCCCACAAGTAATGCAGTTAACTTTTACTGACATCGGTAAGGAGCAAGAAAAAGTTTCCCTAACGGGGTACTTGGCTTTAATTGAAGACTTCGGTTCTGAAACTCAAATGTGAAAATTTCAGGAGTCAGCCGACCGGCACTTGCGAACTGCTTCTGCTTCGGGCACTGCGCGGCAAGAAAGACTGAATAAAATGGCGTCGGCTGCATGTTTTATACCCCCTGACAACCTGATGTCATGGAAGAGGAGACGGCAACCGAAGCAGAACCCAAGACTTTGTTAATTAGGGCCGACTGAGGGGAACCTGCCAGCAGATTACTCAAATGTAATGACTGCAACAGTGAAACTCGAAAAATATCTTTGTACCACATAACTTGTACCTACCAACTTTTCTGTACATGCATTGTTATGATCTTAATTTCCTTTTGAAAATATGCCACACATGTACTGTCCAGTTCTGTGGCAGACTTGGCAACTTTCGACCCCCAAGTGCATGGTATCTATTAGCTACTCTCCCTAACACACTCTGTGGCCCAAGCTTACTCAAGGAACATGGCAATTAGCACAGCCACAGGCAACATGAAGACCCCCCCCCCCTCCAGGTCACTGGCAGAGGATGTTAGGTGCAGTCTTTTTAAATAAAAAGCATTTAAAAAAGTAAAACTTTACATATAAAGCAAAAATCCCTAACTTGCTATGACAGCAACAATTACTTAAACCAGCCTTAGGAGGCTACCCAGCAGTGTTGTTAAAACTTAAGCTGACATTTGCTCTTTCACCTTCTAAAAACTGTTATTTACTGCTGCCATGTCTGAATTTCAGTGGTTCAAAAAAAGAGTACAGTTGTGTAAAATATTTACTATCCTAGTAGATATTTGAGTGGAATCACTGCTTCAGCCATCACAATAGGGATCTCTACTACAGATGTCTGGATGTCATTGCCAGTCTTGCATAACAGAGCATCCTCCCCCTTTTAGCTTGGCTGAGTCCACCTTCCCTGTGACATCCTCACTTTCCCTGTATAAAGATTAATCAGCCTACACCATCTTCAATTCTTGTCCCCTAGAAGTTGGAGGAGAACCCTCTAAGATAGGGTGTCTCAACATTATCTGCTCTTCTGGCCCAACCAGGACAACCAGCTTATAAGTGTGGTCCTCCTCAGAGAGCCCGGACAAAGGTCTATAAAAGGAAGTAACGGGAGCTCAGGGGTTGAAGGGACTTGGGATCCCACCTCAGTCATAGGATGGTAACAGTAAAGGAAGAGGTGAATGCAGGGAAGGAACTGGCACTACAACAGCAATCCTAAATGAGCATCTACTATTATGGTCAAGTTCTACTATGCTGTGCTACATCCTTCACATGGATCATTGCTGTAATCATCAAAACATGAACAATTCAAAAAAACTTTCACTCTTCAGTGGAGGATGGCTGGCTACAATGCAGAGGATGAATTGGAGAAGCTCCTGAAAGATAGCAAAGGCAAGTCCCACTCTGGCTCTAGTCTACATATTCATTTTACAACCTTTGGAAAAAGTGTACTGAGAACCATGTCGCAGCCTCGACGATATCTTAGGTACTGACCTAACTTTAAAAAATGGAGGTGGTATTTATTTATTTATATTTGTTGACCGGGAGTGTCCAACTGGACGTAGGTCCATTTTCAGCGGAGGCCTGGGTAGAAAAGCTCCACAGTTAAAATAAACAGATAGTTAACATTGGATTACATAGCAATTACTTACAACATATTTACAGATGAAGAACATAGTACATCAGTAGACAACTAGAATCTTTATCTGTGAAGTACATAACAGACATTAATTAGAAGTTATGTACCTACCATAACGTTCCATGTTAGTTGTCTTCTTCTCGCCTTCTTTCTTGTTGGATGGGTTCGGAGCCGATCCTCGGCTCCACTGCCACTCTAAAAGCTCGAGAGCTAGTTCCACCGGCTCGAGGCTCCCCTATATCCCACAATGCTAGGCGGTAACTCCTCAGATCTCGTTTGAAAGCTAAGGCCAGCAAGAAAATTCCATAAGGAATAAAGAAAAAACTCCTCTAGGTCTGTCCTGGCTAGGGGAAAGGAGGGTGAGACGCAAGAAAGAAGGCGAGAAGAAGACAACTAACATGGAACGTTATGGTAGGTACATACCTTCTAAATGTTAAGTTGTCTATCTCGCCTTCATTCTTGCTGGATGGGACCGCGTCCCTAGCACCTTGTCCCGGGTGGCCTATCGGAACAGACTCTTGAGTACAGTGGAACCAAAGTTGGCTCGGTCTCTAGAGGCCAAGTCCAACTTATAATGAGAAATGAAGATATGGGGAGAAGCCCAAGTAGCTGCAGAACAAATCGAATCAACAGGCAGCCTATCTTGGAAAGCTATAGAAGTGGCTAAAGCTCTAGTTGAATGAGCCCTGGGTTTGGATGGCAACTGTTGATGTCTCATCTCATACACTAGGATAATCAACGAAGTAAGCCATCTAGAGAGAGAGACTTTAGAAACTGGAAGGCCCACTCTACCTTCTGCATAAGAAACAAACAGTTGGTCAGATTTCCTGAATTGTTTGGTCCTGTCTAAATAGTACCCAAGTTGGCGATGAATATCTAAACAGTGTAACTTTTGTTCTGACCTATTAGAATAATTAGGGAAGAAAACAGGAAGCTCAATGGTTTGATTCAAATTTGCCAGTGAAGCTACCTTGGGCAAAAAGGACGGGTTAGTACGCAAGGACACCCTATCCTTATGAAATACAAGATAAGGGGGTCGACTACACAGAGCATGGAGTTCAGAGACTCTTCTAGCTGAAGTGATAGCTACTAAAAAGAGTGTTTTCCAAGAAAGTAACTTTATTGAACATGAAGCCGCAGGTTCAAAGGGGGAAAGAATTAAGGACGTCAGAACCAAGTTGAGATCCCATTGTGGAGGAGGATCTCTGATGGGTGGTTTGAGGAGAAAAACTCCTTTTAAAAATGCTTTGCAGAGTTTGAGAGACATAATGGAGGACTCTGAGACTCCAACATGAAAGTTCGAAATTGCTGCCAATTGAACTCTAATGGTAGATGGAGACGAACCTGAGTGGAAAAGTTTGGCTAGAAAGTCTAGAACTGATTGAATGGAAGCAGTGAAAGGATCTATATTCTTTGACTGCGCCCAATAGGAAAAACGTTTCCACTTGTTATGATAAATCTTCCGAGTGGAAGATTTATGAGAGGCTATCAAGATATCTCTAACTGAGTGAGATATCAGAGGAAGCCTGGCTAAAGTTGGAATTGGGGGAACCACGCTGTGAGATTCAGAGAGGGAAGGGAGTGGTGCAACTGACCCGACTGATGGGTCAAGAGGTCTGGAACTGGGTCCAGATGCCAAGGTTGCTCCAACAGATAACGGTGGAGAAATGGGAACCAAACCTGTCGAGGCCAGTAAGGGGCAATGAGGATCATGGAAGCTTTCTGAGCGATGGCTTTCTGTATTAGCTGAGATATCAGTGGTAAGGGAGGAAAAGCATACAGAAGTCCCCGGGGCCAAACGTGCACTAGAGCGTCTCTGCTGGGGTGGCCTGGTTGGGGAAAGAGGGTGAAAAAATCGTCGCACTTGCTGTTTTGGGGAGTAGCGAAAAGGTCGCAGCAAGGTCGGCCCCACTTTCGAAAAACTTTCTCCAACACTGAATTCTTCAGAGACCACTCGTGAGGCATGAGAATAGCTCTGCTCAATTTGTCTGCAATCACATTGGACTTCCCGGGGATGTGCGTTGCCAACAGAAATCGCTGAGAAGAAATTGCCCATTGCCACAGTCTGAGTGCCTCTCGACATAGGGGGTAAGATCTGGTTCCACCTTGTTTGTTGATGTACCACACTACAGACATGTTGTCTGTCTGAATTGCTATAGTTCCCTTGGGAAGAGAGTCTTGTAAAGCTTGCAACGCTAGAAGCACTGCTCTCATCTCTAGGACGTTTATGTGCAAGTGGCACTCGAACAGTTGCCACATGCCCTGGACTGTCCGGCCCTGGTAATGCCCCCCCCCCACCCGATCAGGGAGGCGTCCGTTGTCACTGTAGCAACCGGAGGGGGAGGGACGAAAGGTCTCCCTAGGAGGAGCTGGGGAGATGTGATCCACCAAGAGAGATGATTCTTGCACGATTGAGTTATCCGAATAGGATGGGACATTGGAAGTCTTTGGTAAGACCATTGTGTGAAAAGCATCCATTGTAAAATTCTCATATGGAAGCGAGCTAATGGTAGAAGGGGGATGGTCGCCGCCATAATTCCTAAGACTTTCAGGATCAGTCTGGCTTTGACTTTGTTGCTCTGCAAGACAAGAGAGACCTGTCTGTGTATGTCTGCTATTCTCTGCTCTGTGAGTCTGTCTGACATATTGACTGTGTCTAGATTTGCGCCTATGAAGGTAATAACACGACAAGGCGACAAGACAGACTTTTCGTAGTTTATTGAAATGCCTAGTGCCTGACATGTGTGAAAGGTGTAGTCTCTGGCGAGAAGTAAAAGATGCTTGGTGGGGGCTGTAAGGAGCCAGTCGTCTAAATAAGGAAACACCTGGAATCCTTGTCGTCTCAGATGAGAGGCTACCACTGCCATGCATTTGGTAAACACTCGGGGGGCTGTAGTGAGACCAAAGGGCAGGGCTCCGAATTGAAAATGACTGGATCCCAGCCTGAAGCGGAGAAACCCTCCTGGAGCGTCGACTCATCTTGATGTGATAGTACGCATCCTGGAGATCTATCGAGCACATCCAGTTGTCTCGCCCCAAAAGGGGAAGAATGGACTGCAGCGTGACCATCCGGAACTTTGTTTTCTTGACAAACTTGTTCAAGTTGCTGAGATCCAGAATGGGTCTCCAGTCCCCTGTTTTCTTTGGAAGCAAAAAGAATTTGGAGTAGATTCCGGATCCTGCTTGGTCTGCTGGAACTGGTTGAATGGCTCTTTTTGCGAGCAGCTTTGAAATTTCTAATGCTGCTTGCTCCCTTTGACTGGGTGGAACGTCTGGAAGGGATTTTTTGGATTGCTTCGGAATGAAAAGAAAAGGGATTCTGGAGCCTTCGGAAATGATAGACTGTACCCACTTGTCTTGAGTTAGGGATAGCCAGGCTTTTGGGTACAGCGACAACCTTCCCCCGACTGCCTCCGAAGGTGGACAGTCGGGCAACACCTCAGGGATGCTGAAAGGGCTTGTCGGAAAAGGATTCTCGACTGCCCTGATTCTGCAGGCCCCCTCTGCCTCTAGGACGGTGTCTACCATTATTGTTCCCCCCTCTGCCTCTAGAGGGGAATCGACTCTGTGCGTCAGGCAAATCTCCTTGAGATTGTTTGCGGAACCACATCTTTCCCCCCTTCTGGCCTTTGGGGTAAGGTCTAGAAGGAGTAGAAAAACGGACTCCGACAGCAGAGAGTTTTGCCATCAGTCTCGCACCTAGTCAGGGTTTCCTTCACTTGAGGACCAAAGAGGGATGATCCATCAAAGGGGGAATTAGTGAAGGACGCCTTGAAAGGGTCCGCAAAGTTACATAGCCGCATCCAGGCGTGCCTACGCAAGGCTACACCTGTACCTGCCGCTCTACTTGCTCCATCCGCCGCATATGAAAGGAGGCGCATGGAGGAGTTAGTTATAGAATTAAGGGTTGCCAGCTGAGAGTTCATTCTATCCTGAAAACCCGCAGCTTTTGGGTCCTTCAACATTTCACTTGCTTCCTTGAGCAAATCCCTCTGAAGACGAGTAAAATGACACAGGTAATTCAGCGATCTCATAGTAAAGGTCGCTGACGAGAACATCCGCTTCCCGTACCTGTCCATCGACCTAGACTCCTTGTTAGGAGGATGAACAGGCACCGAAGGATCAGCTAACTCCTTCTTGGTGGCCGCAGCCACCACCATAGCATCAACAGAGACGCCTTTGGTCAAAAATTCTTTGTCCTTGGGGGCCGTAATGAATTTTGATGATCTCCTGGGGGTGGGTTCCACTGAATCAGGAGCCGCCCAAGCCTTCTTTGCCACCACTTGCATAAGGGGGTCAAAGGGAAGGGACACCCAGGTGGTGGAAGGGCGAGCGCCAAACGCCTCAAGATACACCGATTCATCCTCTGAAGGGTTGAGAGCTGGCAAATTCCCCCTCTGTTTTAAGATTTCAAGGATGTCTGCAAAGGAGACATCTTCAGAGGGGGAACGAGGGGAACCTTCAGAATCCTCTAAATCAGTGTCAGAGGTGACAGACTCAGGGGAGTCAATGTGCTTCCTCTTGCACTGCCTCTTCCTAGGGGGCTCTCCTACAGGGTCAGGAGTGGCCTCGGAAGAGGAGGAGATCCCCACTGGGGAAACTTGAGGAGCTGGCTCTCTACGGCCGGGGATGAGAGAGCGAGTAGAAATCACCGGAGGCACCATGGGGGGAGGGGCAGAAGGTGCCGACTGTGGAGTTGAACCTGGTTCTAACACGCTCCTCATGACCTCGAAGGCACCCCTGTCAGGCAGAGCCGGTGGTCTCCGTTCCGAAAAACTGAAAACCTCCCCCGGCACCGACAGTGATGGCTCCGAGGCCGATGTCGGAGCCGAACTCACCAGCGCCGAAGCACTGAGAGGGAGAGCGGGGTCGGACAAGGGTCCGATGCCACTCGTCTCCTTGGAGCCGACGAGGGAAGTCCGGCACTGAGATTCTTCCAAGGAAGACATCGGAGCAGACAACAGAACCGAAGACAAAGGTATCGGTTCCGACGCCACCACAGTCTCGGGTCCGAGCCGCCCCGGCTCCGAACTCAAAAGAGTCAGAGGAAGAACATTTTGAGTGATGGGAATAGTTTTCGACTGTTGAGTCGGACTTTGAAGCATCTGGGCTAGTGCCTCGGACTTAAGAAGTCGACTCACTACTCTCTGAAGGTCATGGTCCGATAACCTGGAAGACCTAGAAGAGTGGGCTCTATGGCTCCGTTTAGACAGCAAAGGTGATGCTGGAGCCGAATGAATGGAGCTGATAGATGGAGATTGGGACCTTTTCCTAGATGTCGGTTCCGACAACTTGATCGGAGCCGACTCAGTTATGTCTTCCTCGGCTCAGGCCGGAGCCGAGGACACCGTAGGGGCTTGTATTTGAGATTCAGTTCGAATAGCCTTAGGACCTCCAGAAGACGGCTCAGAGGCTGGAGCCGAAGGTCTGGAAGGCTTAGAGGGTTTCCCCGAGGACTGAGTCGAGGGACCCTCAGGCTTTAATATGTTTATTTTTTCGCTCCTGCAGGACTCTAGGGCTGAAGCCATGGCAAACAGCACATGAGTCCTGCAGGTGCAAAGGTCCCAGGCAGTACACACAAGAAGTGTGACCGTCTGTCAGAGACATCTTCTGACAGCACGAGTCACACTTCTTAAAGCCTGAGACCTTTGATTCCTTAGACATGTCTAAGGGGAAAGTGCAACCACACAAACACACACACACACCGATTACACTTAGAAATAAATTAAACTAAATTAAATTAAGTTAGAAATAATTAGAAATAAAATCCCTACAAAAACACAGTCACTCACTACTAGGAAGGGAGGGACTGGGCCTAGGGCCCGAGGGAAAATTTCTAAAGAGTTTTTTGGAAAAGGAGGGAAATTTACAGGGAATGGGTGGAACTACTTCACAATATAACTATTTAGAAAAAACTAACTTAAAAAGGGGGAAAAAAGCTAAGAAAAACTAGTTTCTTTACAAAAAAACTAACCTGAGCCGGTAGGAACGCACCTTGATCGCTGTAGCGGCAAACGAGATCTGAGGAGTTACCGCCTAGCACTGTGGGATATAGGGGAGCCTCGAGCCGGTGGAACTAGCTCTCGAGCTTTTAGAGTGGTCGAGTCGGAGCCGAGGATCGGCTCCGAACCCATCCAGCAAGAATGAAGGCGAGATAGACGACAACATCAAATGTTACAATAAGAAGTTCCTGCTGTATAAGTACAAGGCTTATGAGCATCTGAGCTTGCTATAATCAAGGTAGTTAGTGGAATGGAAAGAAAGGTAATGGTTGGATGGGGTGGGTGATATTAGAGTGGGAGTTGCAAGGGCATAGCCAGCATGTTTTTAGGTGCGCTTTTAGTAAAGTTTTGAAGTGGGTGCATGATGGTATGGAGGTAATTGTGGGTGGGAGGCAGTTCCATAATTTGGCTATGGTACAAGAGAATAGTGCTTCACCAGCAGAGTTACTGGCTTTAGTGATCTGCAAGTGATTTTTGTTGCTGGATCTTAGTGGTCTAGTGGTGCGATAGGGTTGGAGTAGATTCTGGAGGGATGGGACATTTAGTGGATGGTTTACTAGCTTGTGGGCGAGTGAGAGTTGATACCACTGAAGGAGGTGAGGGAATTTAAGACAGCCCAGTTCAGCAAGTGAGAAAGTGGTGACTACAGTAGGACGCCCCTGTGGTGAATTTGGTGATTTTGTTGTAGCAGGTCTCTAGCTTGTTTAGGTCGCATTGCCTTAGGTTGGTATATATTGGAGAGGCATAAAGTAGGGTGGAGATGAGGTGGGAATTTGTTATTGAAATCTTTGCTGCTTTGGTGAGAAGTTACTTATTTCTGTATAACGCTCCTAGTTTTTTGTGGACTTTTTCTATGGTCATCTCATTATACCAGTGGCAGCAGCTAACAGGGCCGCAGCCTCGACAATATCTTAGGTACTGACCTAACTTTAAAAAATGGAGGTGGTAGATCTCATTATACCAGTGCCAGCAGCTAACTGGGCTATGCAATATTCTCCCTACAAGACATACAAAGAATAGTTGTGTAAAATCTTACCATAACCATAGATGTCCTTCTCTTCCATGTTGCAGTATTTTTAGTGTGGGATTCGCCATCTCAGGCGACCTGAACATCAGCTCTTATACAAAAGCTTAAGCCTGGTTGTTGTAGGTGCACGGGACGTCACACACAGGGCCATAAACCAGGGACCTTAAACGTGACATCTGCAAGCACAAACCTCAGAACTTAACTGCCCAGTTGGACAGTCCTTGTGGACATCATTTGTCTCGTACTACTGAAGTGTGAAGTACCATTTTCTAGTTAGTCTGACCCGTCTAGGTGGTGCTCTAGGGCACCGTCTAGATAGGTCCATAGGAATGAAGGGGGATAGGTGGGGGGAGGAATAGTGGAACATGGAAGAGAAGGACATCTATGGTTATGGTAAAATTTTACACAACTATTCTATGTCCTTCTATTCCCATGTTGCAGTATTCTTAGTGTGAGAGTGCCACAGCTTAGGAATAAGGAAGGGCAGAGGTATTGGTAGCTGATTCCAGAAAGCCCTGTAGGATTGCTCTAGCAAACCATGCTCTGGCTCCCGAGATGTGGTCCAATTTGTAGTGTCTGGTAAAGGCATGTAGAGGGGACCAGGTGACCGCCTCCAGAGTGGAGGCTCTGTCCAGGCCTTTGAAGAAGGCTTTGAAGGATGCCACAGCCCTGGTAGAGTGAGCCTTTATCCCCTGAAGTAGGTCCTTACCACGGCAGCACTAGCAGAAGTGGACAGCTTTTCTGATCCGGCAGGAAATGGTTTGTTTGGAGACTGCCTTGCCTAGGGCTTTGGAGTGAAAGGATACAAAAAGCTGGTTGGATTCTCTGATGGACTTAGTTTTGTCTAAATAAAACCTTAGTTGCCTGTGCGCATCGAGGGAATGGAGTATCTTCTCACTGTCATTAGTTGGAGAGGGGAAGAAGGTAGGCAGATAAATGGAATGGTTTAAAAACAGTTCATTGACCACCTTGGGCATAAAAGAAGGGTTGGTGCGCAGGTTCACCCTATCCTTGTGAAAAATAGTGTAGGGTGGGCAGGCCATGACAGCTTGGAACTCTGACACCCTTCTAGCAGAGGTAAGGGCCACCAATACAACAGTTTTCCATGTGCACATTTGGAGTGTTGCAGAGCCAGCTGGCTCAAATGGAGTCAGTGTGAGTTTTACTAGGATAAAGTTTAAGTCCCAAGGCGGCGGGACAGGTTTTCTTGGTGGTCTGATGTGCAGGATCCCTTTCAGAAACAATTTAACCATCTAGCCTGGATAGCAGAGGGAGGTCTAGAGGTAAGCAGGCAGAGACTGCTGATTGGTGGACTTTCACTGAACAGTATAAAAGGCCAGCCTTGATAGGTTCACACAGATAAGTTAGGACTAGACGGACATCCGCTAGAAAGGGAGAAACTTTCTCATTTTGAAATGTAGGATCTCCTTGTAGTAGGTTCCTTGGCCTCCCTCAGGACTGAAGCATGTCCTCAGAGTAGTGGTATCTGAAGGGAATTAAAAGTTTATCACCCACAGTGTTAGGGATAATATCTGAAGGTGAGGCTGAATGAGTGTTCCCTTCTGCTGTGTGAGTAGGTCTGCCTTGTGGGGTAACCTGTGATGATTGCCCTTGGCAATAGACAGTAGTAAGGGGAACCAATGCTGCCTTGGCCAGTAGGGAGTCACCAGTAAGGTTTTTGGTTTGTCCTTCCTGATCTTCAGAAGAACTGTATTGTCTCTGAAAATTTGAAGGGGACCTGGTTGCAGGACAGGGAGAAAGGCTTTCGGGGTCAAAAGGACCGCTGTCATCTCCCTGACATTAATATGTTTTTTTTTTCTGGAGGGCAGCATGCCAGTTCTCTTGCACCTTGAGACTTTTCATGGTAGCCCCCCAGCCAAGGTCCAATGAGTCTGTGTGCATGTACTAAGCTGGTGTAGGGGTGGAGTGGAAGGCCTGGGTTCAATATGAACTTAATTCTGCTTTGAGGCAGGGTAAGAATGGAATCTGAAATTCTAGAGGGTGGTTGTGTTCATTCTTCAAATACCACTACAGTTTTCCCATATGCATCCTGGCTAAAGGCAGCACAGAAATGGTGGCCGCCATACGGCCCAGTACCCTTAGGAATTGTCTTGCTGATAGTTGTTGCACCTGGATCAGGTCCTGGAAGTGGGCAGTAAGGGAGAGAACTTTGTCTTGAGGGAGGCATGCCTGCATCAGGTCTGTTATGATCCTGCATCCCAGACAGATTGTGTCCTGCTGTAGGATTAGGAAGGACTTGGGAAGGTTGAGGTGAACCCCAAACCTTGTAGCAGGGACATGGTGAAATACAGGTGTTTTTTAGGGTGTCCTCTTTTTATGCAAGGATGAGGATGTTGTCTAGGTAGGGATAAACTTGAACGCCTTTGGTTCTGCAATAGGCTATTGCTGGGGCCGGGCATTTTGAGAATACCCTGGGTGCAGTAAATAAACCAAAGGGCAGGGCTGTAAATTGAAAGTGTGAACAGGGCCCAGTAAAACGTAGGTATTTTCTGTGTGAGGATTTTATGGAGATATGGAGGTAGTTCTCCATGAGATCTAGCATGGCCATGAATGTCTGGGCTGTCAATAGTGGAAGAAGGGTATGAAGGGATAACATTATGAAAGATGGAACTCTTAGGAAGAGGTTTAGGAAAGACAAATCCAGACTTGGCCTCCAAGGGCCGTCCTTTTTTGGTACTAGAAATAACCTTGAGTAAACCCCTTTTCCTTCTTTGTCCTGAAGGGATGGGTTCTATACTTCCATGGTTAAGAAGATCCTGTAGGATCTGTGGAATAAAGTGTAGTTGATTCTTGGGTGGAAAGGAATGCCCCTTGCACAGGGTCTTTCTATCCAAGACAGGAAATATCCCTCTTCTACTATTGCCAGAACCCTGCGGTCTGTAGTGATAGTTTTCCAAAGGGGTAGGCAGTGGGAAAGGCGGGCTGACAGGGGGAGGTGGACAAGGCAGTCACGCACTGTGGGAGCCATTTCTGTCATGAAAGGGCCGTCTTTGGCTAGGTTGTGAGGAAGTTGGTCTGGAAGTGGTCTGTCTCCTGGCTCCTTTTCCATGCCTGGAAGAGGAAGGAGCAGCAGAGGAGTGGGTCCTCCTGACAAAGGTAGTCTTGGCTGCGTAACTCCTGTAGTATTTAGAAATGGGAGACACCAGAAGATGTTTTACATCTTGAAGCTCTTTGCTTTTCTCTTGACATTTTTTAAAGAGTTCTGCAAACAGTTTCCCAAAAGTACAGTTTTGTACCTACCATAAATGTAGATGTCCGATAGGCATGCATCTGCAGTCCTTACAAATGGGTTGTCCTGTCGTCAGGCAGCCCTTCGGTCGGCCGGATTCCAAAGTCTGGGTCTGGCCTCGGCTGGGGTCGCACTTCACCTGACGTCACAGCTGCAGTTCTTCGGGTATAAAGGCATCAGCCGACGCCATTTTCCTCAGTGTTTCTTGCCCCAGATGCCAGGTGCCCTCTAGGAAGGCTAAATTTGGATAAATGCAAATGGTTCCAAATAGTAGAGAGCAAACAAAAAATAAGCATGTATGTACATATATACAAACAAATACACCATAATAGATTCCCCCAGCCAGCTACAAGATGGGCAAATACCCTAGGAGTACCACAGAAGGGAAGGAGGGTGGGTAATCCTGACTGCAGATGCATGCCTATCGGACATCTACATTTATGGTAGGTACAAAACTGTACTATGTCCTTCAAGGATGCATCTGCAGTCCTTACAAATGGGTAGAATACCATAGCCAAACTGGGGAGGAGGAGAAATAAGATTATGGTGTAGTTAAGATCCCTTGCAAAACAGCAGTGGCAAAACCTGCTCGGGATCTGGAGTATAAAGGTAAATTATAATGCTTGGCAAATGTATGCACGGAGCTCCAAGTAGCAGCCTCTAAAATGTCTTTGGTAGCCACTCCTCGTAGAAAAGCTGTGGTAGTGGCTGTAGCCCTTGTAGAGTGAGGCCTGATGTTTTCTGGAGTTTTCTTCCCATGGTAGGAGTAACAAAATCTAATGCAATTTCCTATCCACTTAGAGATTGTCTGTTTTGAAATTGCTTTTCCTTCCATTCCTGTTGCATATGCTACCAGTAGCTGGTCAGTTTTTCTATTGCTCTTGGTCCTGTCCAGGTAGTAGCGTAACTGTCTATGTACATCCAAGGTATGCAAAAGTCTTTCTCCCCTGTTCTGTGGGTTGGGGAAGAATGTAGGTAGGTGGATAGCTTGATTTAAAGATACCCTGGAGACCACCTTTGGCATAAAAGTAGGATTTGTTCTCATGGACACTATCTTGATGGAAGATCAGGAAGGGCTGTACTGCCATTAATGCCTGTAGCTCAGATACCCTTCTTGCTGAAGTGATTGCAAGCAGGAAGGCAGTTTTCCATGATAAGTATTGTAATTCTGCTGTTGCTGCTGGTTCGAAAGGAGGGAGTGTCAACTTTTCTAGCACAAAGTTCAAGTCCCATGCTGGCAATGGTGGCTTCCTAGGTGGTTTTACATTTTTAATTCCTCTCAGAAACTGCCTGAGCAGAGGATGTGAGAAGACTGGAGGATCCAAGTTGTATTCTGCTGAAATAGCTGATGCATGAATCTTAATGGAAGAATAGGACAGGCCGTTGTGGAAGAGGTCTGCCAAGTATTCCAGGATGTTGGCTATGTTTACCAGTGACACATTTTCTCCTTTTGCAGTACTCCAAATGTGATATCTTTTCCATTTTGCTGAATAATTTTTTTCTTGTTGAGGGTCTGCAAGCCTCCAAGATAATGTCTTTAACCCTTTGGGATAAATTTGGGTTACTTGGTGTTATGCAATGTTCCAGGCAGTCAGCTGCAGTGTTTTCAGGTTTGGATGCAGGGTGTTGTAGTTGTTCTGTGTTAACAGTAAGGGAACTAGGGGTAGAGGCCATATTTGTTCCCGAGACATGCTCCTCAGTAATGGGTACCAATGTTGCCTTGGCCAGTCCGGAGCTATCAGGATGATCCTTGGACGGTCCTCTTTGATCTTCAATAGCACCTTGTGCATCAAAGTAAGTGGTGGGAATGCATATGCTGTCAGGTTTTTCCAACTGAAAGATAGGGAGTCCACTTTCCAAGCAAGTGGGTGGTACGTCCTTATGCAGAATTTCTTCAGTTGATGATTGCGTGGGGATGCAAATAAGTCTATTTCTGGTAGTCCCCATTTTCTTGTAATGGTTTTGAAGATGTCCGGATGCAGCATCCATTCGTGGGCATCCGTGGTAGTTCTGCTTAGTATGTCTGCCAGAATGTTTTCTTTTCCTGGCACAAAAATTGCTTGTAACTGAATGTTGAAGCTCAGGGCCACATTCCAGAGGTCCATTACCATCCGGCATAGAGGGTACGAATGTGTGCCTCCCTGTTTGTTGATGTACCACATAACTGTGGTGTTGTCTGTCCTTATCAACAGTTGACCTTGTCGAAGAAGTGGTCTGAATGTCTGAATTGCCAGTTTTACTGCCAGCATTTCCTTTTGATTTATGTGTAGGTGCAGTTGGTCTTGAGTCCATAAGCCTTGTATGCACTTGTCCAGCATGTGCGCCCCCCAACCGAGGTCTGAGGCATCCGTTGTGATGGTCTGGCTTGGTTGAGTGCTGTGGAAGGGCAGTCCTTTGTTTGATTGACAGGCCTGAGCCCACCATTGGAATTCTTGCTTCAGGCATGGGATTATTGGAATTTGGGTTTCTAGGCTGTGCTTGTGCTGAGACCATAAATTCCTTAGGTACCACTGTAACTTTCTCATATGCAGTCTGGCATGTGGAACCAATATTATGCAGGATGCCATGAAACCCAAGGCTTGCATGACTTTTCTTGCTGTTAGCTGGTTCTTCTTTGTTAATGCCAAGAAGTAGAGAGGTAGTTGCTCCTGTTTTTCTACTGTTAGGAATGCCATTTGCTTTGATGTGTCCAGTTCTGCACCCAAAAAGGTTATCCTTTGGGATGGTATCAGCCTTGACCTTTTTATATTGACTGTGTATCCCAGAGCTTGCAGTAGATAAATGACCCTTTTCAAGTCTTCTGCTAGCTTGTTTTTGTTGTCCGCTTGCAACAGGCAGTCGTCCAGGTAACGGTAGATTTGGATTCCCTGAAGCCTGCAATGAGCAATTACTGATGCCAGGCATTTCGTGAACACTCTGGGCGCAGTAGATAAGCCAAAGGGCAATGCTGAGAATTGATAATGCTCTGATCCTGCAAGAAATCTGAGGTATCTTCTGCAATTTGGTCGTATGGGGACGTGCAGGTATGCCTCCTTGAGATCTAGAGTTACCAGCCAAGACTCCTTGTCCAACATGGGAAGAAGTTGCTGTAGGGTCAGCATTTTGAATTTTGGGACAATGAGGTATGTGTTTAAAGCGGACAGATCGAGAATAGGTCTCCATTGGTTTTCTTTTCTTGGTACCAGGAAGAGCCTGGAGTAAAATCCTTGTCCTTGCTCCATAGATGGTACCTTTTCTACAGCTCTCATCCTTAGTAAGTGAATTATTTGTTTTAGAGCTTCTGCCTTTTGATTTGGAGGAAGGTTTGGCATTCCTCTCTTCTTTGGTAGAGTATGGAAGTGAAACCTGTAACCTTGGTCTATTGTCTGCAAAATCCACTTGTCTCCTGTGATGTAATGCCAGTTTACTGAAAATAAGGCTAGTTTCCCGCATAAGGGTGCTTCTAGTTATTCCCAGGTAGGCGGTGCCAGAGCCAAGTCACTGTGATTGTCCTGTAGTAGTGGTGGCGGCTGTATCTGTGGCTGTACCTCGCTGGTTGTTAGCCTGCCACTGACGTCCCCTGTAGGCACCTCTGGATTGACCTCTGCCTCTTGAGCACCTATTCCTGCCTCTCTGAGCTCTGGAGGTGTCTGGAAAGGACCAATTCTTGGAGGGCCAATTCCTGCTAAACCTTGGAGGTTGGACCTGTAAGAAATCTTTGACTGTCTGGACCGATTTTGCCTTCTCTTCCATCTTCTTCAGCACCTGTTGTGCAGGAGGGCCAAACAAATTGATCTTGTCCATGGGAGCATCTAGTAGCTTTGATTTGACATGGTCTGGTAAGGCCTGCTCTTTTAACCATGCATGTCTTCTGATCACTGTGCCAGTCATGGCTGATCTAAAGGAAGCCTCCAGTGCATCATAGCCGCATTTTAAGGAATGATTACTGACCTGCTGAAAGTTATGTACCATTTCCTGAACAGATTTTTTGTCTAATGGTTCATCTGAGGACAGCTGTTTAGTTAATTGGTCTAACATAAATTCTTGATACTGGATCATGTGGAATTGACAGTTCAAGGCCCTAGCTGAAAGAGTAGCAGAAGTGTAAACTTTTTTACCCCATCTCGCTAAGGCCCTGGATTCCCTTTCACAGGGGAGGGGGTTTTTGGCAGAGGTAGCTGCTACCGCCTTAGGTCCCTGGGAGATAGTTTCAGGATCTGCAAAAGGAGCCTTATACAAATGATAATGTGTGTCCGGGACCCTGTAGTACCTATCGGGCTTAGCAGGGGCCGGAGGAAGTGAATCAGGAGCAGTACAAGCATCATTAAATGCATCATCCACAACAGTCAGAACTGGAGGGATGGCTAAAGGCCTATGCTGTGGTAAATGCAGAAAGGTTCTAAGCCTTTTTCTAGAGTCTGAAAAATCCTGGCCCTGCCACTGAAATTGTTCCCTCATAGCATGCAAGGTTTCCCCAAAGGAAAATTCCTCAGGCGGAGAGGCAGAAGGAATGGACTCTTCAGCATCAGAGTCTTCATAAGGGGAGAAAGGACCCTCTGGAGGGTTTGAATTATCTGAATCATCAGAGGAGTCATCTGTAGAAACTGGCTCAGGGGGCTCTGCTCTAGGCCTCTTCTCTGGAGGTGGGTGAGAAGCCCTGTCTGGGTGAGGTTGGGATTCCCGGATCAAAGAAATGAGATCCTCTGCTAGACTAAGCATTTGTGAACTAGAGCTAGGCCTGTGAGAGGGTCTTAGCAGGCACAGTTTTGTAGATTTAGCTGCTTTAGCCCTGGCAAAGGCCTTAATCGACATGGTTGCAGGTGGCCTAGCAACTCCACGTGCAGGGGTTGAAATATCCAAGGGGATAGTATCAGATAAATCCTGGGAACCTGCAAGAGCAGGTGGGATTTCAGTAGCCGATTCCACCAGGTTGGATGAGGCCTCGGTAGGAGGTAAGCTTCGGCTGAAGGAAGAACCACGAGCTCGGTTTCAGCGAAACCGAGACACTCATGGTTGGCTTAACCGGTTTCGCCGAAACCACGGACCGCGAGTGTCGGTCCTTTTCTGCGCTTTTAGATATTTGTGTAGTCGGAGGATCCGACGGCATAATGTAAGCAAAAGCGGGCGAAAAACTCCTCAGCAAATTCGACCGGCGTCTAAGCGTCCGTCGGTTAAAAGAAGCACAGGCTAGACAAGCTGCTACGCCGTGGTCTGGGCCTAAACAAGGTAAGCAGTAAGAGTGGAAATCTTTATGAGGTATTTGTTTCCCACAAGTTAAACAGTTATTCACTTTTTCTGACATCGGCTGAGGCAAGAAAGAGTCCCCAACGGGGTACTTAGCTTTTTAGAAGTCTTCGGTAGTAGTAGAAGTATTCGGTAGTAGTAATCTCTGGTTCTGACCGACCGGCACTTGCGAACAGCTTCTGCTTCGGGCGCCACGCGGCAAGAAAGACTGAGGAAAATGGCGTCGGCTGATGCCTTTATACCCGAAGAACTGCAGCTTTGACGTCGGGTGAAGTGCGACCCCAGCCGAGGCCAGACCCAGACTTTGGAATCCGGCCGACCGAAGGGCTGCCTGACGACAGGACAACCCACTTGTAAGGACTGCAGATGCATCCTTGAAGGACATCAGGAGGCTGTGGTCCAGATGGGCATCAAGAATTTTGGACTTGAAGTCCTCTGACAGGGGTTGAAGGTGAAGCCAAGAATATCTGTGCAGCACTGATGCGGAGGCAGCAGACCTTGCAGAGGCCTCTGCTGCATAACTGCATCTAACTGAATGCCTGGCTACTTGAGATGCCAGGGACAGTTTTGAAGCCACCTCTGTCTTGTTAGGGGAGTCAGGCAAGGAGGACAGGAGAGTTGAGGCTCGAGATACTAAGTCCAGGGCATACTTTATCATACAAGTTTGGCAGTTAATACCTCTGAAGGCTAAGATGGAGGAGATACAAACCTTCTAGACTTATCCTGTCCATATTCGTACTGTCCTTGTCAGTAGGCAAACAGGACGAAGAGGGTATTAGTCTAGATCACTTGTCAGGGGATACAGCAATCACTGTTGGGTCTGTAAAGGGGGGTTTTACCAGGAATTTCTGTTCATCGGGCACCTTGTAGAAACGGTCAGGTCTCATAGGGGCAGGTGGCTGTGAAGCAGGATTTTTTAATGATGAAAAAAATGCATCAAGATAAGTGGGAACAACTGGTGGGATGGCAGATGGAGAGGGAAATTCTACTTGTAGCAATTCAAAATATCTGAGTTTCAGTCATTTGGGAAGTATCCCATTTGAAATACTCTTTCATTTTGATGATGGTCTCCCCAAAGGTAATGTCCTCTGGGGAAGAGTCCCCTTCTATGGATTCCTCATCAAGGGAATAGTATTCCAGTGGAGATTCAATCTGTGATGAGTAAGTGACTGACTCATCTGATGGGTAAACCTCCTCCTCCTCCTCTTCTGCTACATGAGAAGTAGGAAGATGGGTTGAAGTAGCTGATGCAGGCCTAGGACTGAGAACAGGGATGGAGGAAGGAGAAGAGGCTGAGGGCATAAAGGCCATGAAGACCTGCATCAAGAATTGAGTGAAGGACTAGTCAGGTAATCCCTCAGCAGTGGGAGATAGATGCTTGCTTTTCTGTTTCTTTTTCAAAGGAGTAATCCTTGCAGAAAGCCTAGTTTCAGAGGCCTTTGTTGGAGCTGGGGCTTTGGGTTCTGGTATCCCAGTCAGGTATCCGGCGAGGCCTGGTTCCCCCCGCGACATCGGTGGAAAGCTACCTCCATGGACGTGCTGGCTGCTATGTCTGAAGTAGTTTCTTCAAGGGGAGTGGAAGCAGATGGCTCTAACGGATGTCCCTCAACTCCTAAATCTGAAGCTGGAGGGGTGTCCAATGGTGGAGGGGCAGTAGTAGTAGGCCCTGATAACTTGGCCTTTTTGCATGGAGACTCTGGCTGGGCGGCCAATTCTGGATCCAACCTAAGCACTATTTCTTAAGTCTCTGGTTTTCTAAGTAAAGATTGAGGGCGGCCAAATGGCTTCTGAACGTTTTTGGGACAAATGACTGGCAAATTGGACAAGAGGTATGGTTGAGTTCTCGGCCTAGGCAAAAAACGCAACGGCCGTGCGAGGCTTTATGTGGAATCTGATGCCCGCATCGGCATTTAGTCTTCTTAGTGGACATCAGCTAAAAAGGGGGGGGGGGGGGAGACAGCCAACCAAGCTAAAGCAATAGTGAAAAACCCCCAATGGGGTACTTAACTTTAGACATCTTGATAGTATAGGATTGATGCAATCGATTTGACGTTCGACTGTGGCTGAAAAGTTCTGAGGTCTGTGCGTGCAGACGTCACATTTAAGGTCCCTGGTTTATGGCCCTGCATGTGATGTCCCATGCACCTACAACAACCAGACTTAAGCTTTTGTATAGGAGAAGACGTTTAAGTCTTATAAACAGTTCCAAATACCAGTCACTTTTGGCCCAAAACCTTCAGGCATCTGCTAGAAAGCTGAAGATGAAGAGGAATTTCACCTTTCAATATGACAATGACCCCAAGCATACATCCAAATCAACAAAAGAATGGCTTCAACAGAAGAAAATTAAAGTTTTGGAATGACCCAGCCACAGCCGAGACCTAAATCGAATAGAAAATCTGTGGGTGACCTTAAGAGGGCTGTGCACAAGAGATGCCCTCACAATCTTACAGATTTGGAGCACTTTTGCAAGGAAGAGTGAGGCAAATATTGCCAAGTGAAGATGTGCCATGCTGATAGACTCCTACCCAAGAAGGCTCTATGCTGCAATTAAATCAAAAGGTGCTTCAACAAAGTAATAGTTTAAGGGTGTGCACACTTATGCAACCAGCTTATTGTACGTTTTTTATATTTTTTATATTTTCCCCTAACAGATTTGTTTGTTATTCAATTGAATTGTACAGGTTACAGGTCACATTAAATGTGGGAAATTTTTTGAAATGATTTATTGTGGACTCATTTTTTTATATCACAAAAACCTGGCACTTTAACAGGGGTGTGTACACTTTTTATATCCACTGCAGAAACAGACTTATCCAATACAGGCAGAAGGCACCCACAGATTGCTCAAACTTACTTGTCTGGTGTTCTGAAGAAAAGTTTCTGTAACTGTCTGTCACTTTCAGAAGCAAAGAGTACTGTCTCTGGTACACTCCACCTGTGAGTAATGTCTAAAATGGTGTCCCTTTGTTTAGCATCCATCCATGAGGGCATTTTCTTGATAATGAAAATAAGTGGCCTTAAAGGTTATATGGGCCTGCAGGGGTTCTTCCCATGCCTGCATGGTCTGCTTGTAGATAGGATAAGAATGAGCACCCTCTTGTTTACGTGCCACATGACTGTGGTTATTGTCTGTAACCAAATGCAGAATCTCTGGCTTCTAAACTTGCTTGAAATCCTTGAAGGTTAGATCACTACCAAAACTTCCTAAAGGTTTATATGCCTCTCCTCTTCCTATTGATCTAAGTACCTTTTTCTTTTTTAAACAACCATCTTTATTAAATTATCATGTATGACAGACATTTGTATATTTATATAAATGAAAACCATACTAACATAATTTTAGTTGTAAACATTATACATTACAAATATGTTGGCATAATTGTAGCTGCAAGCATTATACATCACAAATATGTTGGCATAATTGTAGTTGCAAAAGTACAGTTTTGTACCTACCATAAATGTAGATGTCCGAACTGGATAGCATCTGCAGTCATAACAAGTGGGTTGTCCTGTCGTCAGGCAGCCCTGCAGTCGGCCGGATTCCAAAGTCCGGGTCCGGCTTCGGCTGATGTCGCACTCCACCCGACATCATCTCTGTTGGTCTTCGGGTATAAAAGCATCAGCCGACGCCATTTTCCTCAGTGTTTCTTGCCCCAGATGCCAGTAGCCCTCTTGCAGGCTAAAATTTGGATAGATGCCAATGTTTCCAAATAGATAGAGGTAAACACAACAATAAGCATATATGTACATATATACAAACAAATACACCATAAAAGACTCCCCCCCAACAGCTAGCTATTAGGAGGGTAAACACCCTAGGAGTACCACAGAGGGAAGGAGGAGGGTAATCCTGACTGCAGATGCTATCCAGTTCGGACATCTACATTTATGGTAGGTACAAAACTGTACTATGTCCTTCATGGATGCATCTGCAGTCATAACAAGTGGGTAGAATACCATAGCCAACTAGGGAGGAGGATAAAAGTAGATTATGGTGTGTTTAGGATCCCTTGCAGTACAGCAGTGGCAAACCCTGCTCGGGATCTGGAATATAGAGGCAAATTATAATGCTTGGCAAATGTATGCACGGAGGTCCAAGTAGCCGCCTCAATAATGTCTTTGGTTGCCACTCCTCGTAAGAAGGCTGTGGTAGTGGCTGTTGCCCTTGTAGAATGAGGTCTTATGTTCTGTGGAATTGGTTTTCCATGGAAGGAGTAACAGTATCGTATGCAATTTCCTATCCATTTGGAGATTGTCTGTTTGGAAATAGCTTTTCCTTCCCTTCCTGTTGCATAGGCTACAAAAAGTTGGTCAGTCTTTCTGCTATTTTTTTGTTCTGTCCAAGTAGTAGCGTAGCTGTCTATGTACATCCAAGGTATGCAGTATTCTTTCCCCTCTGTTTTGTGGGTTGGGAAAGAAGGTAGGTAGGTGGATTGCCTGGTTTAAAGATACTCTGGATACCACCTTGGGCATAAATGTAGGATTAGTTCTCATGGACACTCTATCTTGGTGGAAGATTAGGAAGGGTTGCACTGCCATTAAGGCCTGTAGTTCTGAAACCCTCCTTGCTGAAGTAATTGCCAGTAGGAAGGCAGTTTTCCATGACAGGTGTTGTAGGTCTGCTGTTGCTGCTGGTTCAAAGGGTGATAGTGTCAACTTTTCTAGCACAAAGTTTAAATCCCAGGCTGGTAATGGTGGTTTCCTTGGAGGTTTTACATTCTTGATTCCTCTGAGGAACTGCCTGAGCAAAGGGTGCGAAAAACAGGTGGATCAAAGCTGTATTCTGCTGAAATAGCTGATGCATGTATCTTGATGGAGGAGTAGGACAGGCCTGAATGAAGAAGTTCGCCAGATACTCCAGAATGTTAGGCATATCTATGTTTGACACATCTTTTCCTCTTCGGTACTCCAAATGACAAACCTTTTCCATTTTCCAGCATAGTTCCTTCTTGTTGAAGGTCTGCGTGCTTCAAGAATAATGTCTTTAACTCTTTGGGAAAGTTCTGGATTAGCTGCTGCTATGTGATGTTCCATGCAGTCAGTTGCAGCGTTTTAGGTTTGGATGTATGATGCTGTAGTTGTTCTGAGTTAACATCAAAGGCATCAGGGTATTGGCCACATATTGTTCGAGACATGCTCTTCAGTAGTGGGTACCAGTGTTGTCTTGGCCAGTTTGGGGCTATCAGGATTATCCTTGGACGTTCTTCCTTGATTTTTAGTAGTACCTTGTGTATCAAAGGAAGAGGTGGGAATGCATATGCTGTTAGGCCTTTCCAGTTGAAGGAGAGTGAGTCCACTTTCCATGCTAGTGGGTGGAATGTCCTTGTGCAGAATTTTTGAGCTGGTGATTGAGAGGTGATGCGAATAGGTCTATCTGTGGCATTCCCCATTTCTTTGAGATGGTCTTGAAGATGTCCGGGTGCAGCTTCCATTCGTGGGCATCGAAGTGGTTCTGCTTAATATGTCTGCTAGAGTATTGTCTTTCCCCGGTACAAACATTGCCTGTAACTGAATGTTGTAGCTGAGTGCCAGGGTCCACAGCTCCAAGGTCATTCTGCATAGGGGGTATGAATGAGTGCCTCCTTGTTTGTTGATGTACCACATGACTGTGGTGTTGTCTGTCCTTATCATCAACTGGCCCTCTTTGAGGAATGGTTTGAACTTTTGGATTGCCAGTTTTACTGCCAGCATTTCTTTTAGATTGATGTGCAGGTGAAGTTGATCCTGTGTCCACAATCCTTGCACGCATTTGTCCAGCATGTGGGCCCCCCATCCTAGGTCTGAAGCGTCTGTTGTGATGGTCTGGCTTGGTTGACATCTGCGAAAGGGTAGGCCTGGGTTTGACTGGCATGCCTGAGCCCACCATAGGAACTCCTGTTTTAAGCATGGAATTAGTGGGATTTCTGTTTCTAGACTGTGTCTGTGTTGGGACCATAAATTCTTTAGGTACCACTGTAGTTTCCTCATATGTAGTCTGGCAAATGGGACCAAGATTATGCATGATGCCATGAAGCCCAAGGCCTGCAGAAATTTTCTTGCTGTTAACTCGTTCAGTTTTGTTAGTGCCAAGAAGTAAAGAGGAAGTTCTTTTTGTTTTTCTGTAGTCAGGAATGCCATTTGTTGTACTGTGTCCAATTCAGCCCAAGAATGTCCTTGTTTGGGATGGTATCAGCCTTGACTTTTGTAAATTGACTGTGTATCCCAGTCCTTGTAGCAAGTAAATGACCCTTTGTAAATCTGTTGTCAGCTTGCTTTTGTTGTCCCCTTGTAGTAGGCAGTCGTCCAGGTATGGGTAAATCTGAATTCCCTGTAGTCTGCAATGGGCGATTACTGATGCCAGGCATTTTGTGAATACTCTGGGCAGTAGATAAGCCAAAGGGCAATGCTGAGAATTGATAGTGCTCTGATCCTGCAAGAAATCTGAGGTATCTTCTGCAGATTGGTCGAATGGGGACGTGCAGGTATGCCTCCTTGAGATCTAGAGTTACCAGGCAAGACTCCTTGCCCAGCATGGGAAGAAGTTGCTGTAGGGTCAGCATTTTGAATTTTGGGACAATGATGTATGTATTTAAGGTGGACAGGTCGAGAATTGGTCTCCAACTTTTTTCCTTTCTTGGAACTAGGAATAGTCTGGAATAGAACCCCTTTCCTTGTTCTGCTGTTGGCACTCTTTCCACAGCTCTCATGTTTGCTAACTCCATTATCTGGCGTAGAGCCTCTGTTTTTCGATTTGGAGGTAGATTTGGCATTCCCTCTTTTGACTGGTAAAGTGTGGAAGTGAAACCGGTAACCTTGATCTATGGTTTGTAAAATCCACTTGTCTTTTGTTATGTAGTGCCAGTTCTTTGAAAATAAGGTTAACTTTCCGCCTAGAGGAGCTGCTATTTGTTCCCTGGTAGGCGGAGTTAGGATTAAGTCACTGTGGTTGTGCTGATGTAGTGGCAGTGGCTGCGTCTGTGCCTCTGTTGTTACCTTGCCACTGTCGTCCTCTGTAGGCACCTCCTCTGGATTGGTTTCTGCCTCTGGAACGTCTATTCCTGCCCCTTTGAAATTTTGTGGAGTCAGGAAAGGACCAATTTTGGCAGGCCAGTTCCTGCTAAACCTTGGGGGTTGAACCTGCAAGAAATCTTTAACAGTTTGAACAGATTTTGCCTTTTCTTCCATTTTCTTCATAACCTGCTGGGCAGGTGTACCAAACAAACTTGTCTTGTCCATAGGAGCATCTAGCAACTTAGCTTTAACATGATCCGGTAAAGCTTGTTCCTTTAGCCATGCATGCCTTCTTATCACTGTGCCTGTCATGGCTGATCTAAATGAAGCCTCCAGTGCATCATAGCCACATTTTAAGGAATGGTTGCTAACCTGTTGTATGTTATTTACCATCTCTAATACATATTTCTTATTAAGAGATTCATCAGTGGTTAGTTTTTAGTTAACTGATCAAGCATAAACTCTTGGTATTGTATCATGTGAAACTGACAGTTTAAAGCTCTAGCTGAGAGAGTAGCTGAAGTGTAGACCTTTTACCCCATCTGTCTAATGACCTTGCTTCCCTTTCAGAAGGAATAGGGTTTTAGCTGTGGTCGCTACTGCCTTGGGACCCTGGGATATAGTTTCTGGGTCTGCAAGTGGGGCCTTGTAAAGGTGGTGATGAGTATCTGGCACCCTGTAAAATCTGTCTGGTTTGGCAGGGGCTGGGGTAAAGAATCTGGAGCGGAGCAAACATCATTGAAAGCATCATCCACCACAGAGAGAACAGGAGGTATAGCTAAGGGCCTGTGCTGTGGGAGGTGCAGAAAGGTCCTAAGTCTTTTCTGGAGTCTGAAAAATCCTGTTGCTGCCATTGGAACTGTTCTCATGGCATGCAAGGTTTCCCCAAAGGAGAATTCTTCTGGTGGGAAGCAGCTGGAATGGATTCTTCAGCATCAGAATCTTCAAAATTGGAGAAGGGAGCCTCTGGCTGGTCAGTAATGTCTGATTCATCAGCAGAATCATCAGAAGACACTGGCTCAGGGGCTCTGCCCTAGGTCTCTTCTCTGGGGGCTGAGAGGCCCTGTCTGGGTGAGATTGAGATCCTCTAATTAAAGAAATTAAATCTTCTGCCAAAGAAAGCATTTGAGAACTAGAAGAGGGCCTGGATGTGGGGGTTTAACAGGCACTGATTTAGTAGTCTTGGCTGCTTTAGCCCTGGCGAAGGCCTTAATGGACATGGCTGCTGGAGGCCTAGCAGCACCACGTGCTGGGGTAGAGACATCCAAGGGATGGTGTCTGATAAGTCAACCACCGTAGTGGGTAAAATTTCTGAGGTCGATTCAAGAGTTGTAGCAGGGGCCTCAGTTGTAAGAATAGGTTCAGCTGTACTTTGATCAGTTTTCGGTTTCGGCCGAAACCGAGACACTCATAGTTTGCTTTACCGTGGTTTCGGCGAAACCGCGGACGCGAAAGTGTCGGTCTTTATCTTTGCGTTTTTGGAAGATTGGGTAGTCGGAGGATCCGACGGCATAATGTACGCAAAATCAGTACCGAAAAACTGTTCTGCAAACTCCGACCGGCGCCTAAGCGTTCGTCGGTTGAAGGAGGCACAGGCGAACAGGCTGCTACGTCGTGGGCTGGGCCTAAACAAGGCAGACAGTGAGAGTGGAAATCTTTATGAGGTATTTGTTTCCCACAGGTTAAACAATTGTTAACTTTTTCTGACATCGGCTGAGGCAAGAAAGAGTCCCCAACGGGGTACTTAGCTTTAGAAGTCTTCGAAGTAGTATTCGGTAGAAGTAATCTCTGGATCCGACCGACCGGCACTTGCGAACAGCTTCTGCTTCGGGCGCCACGCGGCAAGAAAGACTGAGGAAAATGGCGTCGGCTGATGCTTTTATACCCGAAGACCAACAGAGATGACGTCGGGTGGAGTGCGACATCAGCCGAAGCCGGACCCGGACTTTGGAATCCGGCCGACTGCAGGGCTGCCTGACGACAGGACAACCCACTTGTTATGACTGCAGATGCATCCATGAAGGACATCATTACACATCACTTATAATTGATCCAGTCATTGTTAGTCAAATATTAACATAGCTCATTCAAATCCTGCCTTCTTTTAAACCTTGCTCCTCCTCTGCATGTACTGTTCCCACAATTCCCATTTTTTCCTATGAAATATGCTTTTACCCTTTTCTAAAAATCCCAATTTGAGTTGTTTTGTCTCTATTACTATATTCACTACTTCTAGTAAAGTTGGTTTAGACTTTGATTTTCATTTCCTAATAATTGCTTTTTTTTGCAGCCACCATAATTAGACTCAGCAAGGCCTTACTATGTCTAGGCAATTCCGATTTTGTATCGTAGCTCAAAAAAATAATTTTGTTAGTTACACCAATTTGCTTACCCAGGTTCTCTGACACAGCATTCTGTTGGGAATCTTTAAAGTCTGCCAGCTCATTATATTCCCAGAAAATATGTTCCTAGTTGCCACTTTTTTCTCCACTACACTTCCAACATTTGCTGTCTACCTGAGGAGAAATTCATTGCAGTAAACTTGGGGTATAAAAATACTATGGAAACACTTCCAAGCAAAGACCCTAAATCTTCTAGACTTTGTTGCATATTTGGGAGACATACATATACCCCCCTTTATTTCTGAATTGCTTATCGGATCTCTCTTCACAAGCCTTTCTAACCTCCTCCGATTGATTCTTGTAGTTATCATACAATAGTTTGTATGCTGTACTAATTACTCCTTTTTTAACAGCAGCTTTTGTTCTACATTCTACTAAAAGCTCCACCAGTGCTGGTCTTTTGCTTAGGATCCCCCATTTCCTTCTCTTTGCCTGTACTGATATCAATCCCCGATAGGGAAGGCAATCTCTAGCCTGCTGTACAAATAAATTTGTGGTCTCTTCCTATTCTATTTCCTTTACCTCTCAATTATTTGCTAACAATACCGTCTCTTTTGCCAATAAATTCCAGTCCCCTCTTGCCTATTGTCTGTATCCCTAATTGCAGTCACCCCTATCGACAGAATCTCTTTTCTCCATTCCTGTGTTGGCTTAGTTCTTGGAATACGTTCTGCTATTTTATTAATATAATATTCTGTATTGTTATTGTTATTCTCCTTAATGACCTGCATCCACAATCCTAATCTCTCCTTGTTTCTTGAGCACCCCCCATTTTATCATCCCTTTCCACTTCGAATTATAGGTTTCTGCTTGTGCTATGTACAGGAGCCTTAACTGTGTAGCTCTGAAAAAACCCTTCAAATTGGGCAATCTTAAACTGCCTTGTTCAACTGGAAGAATCAGCTTATCCCACTTGACAATTGTGGTTTCCCCTCCCAGACAAACTCTTTCAGTGCTTTATTAACTGTTATCCAGAACTTCTCCTCTGGTTGATAAAAATATGCCTGACCTGTGTATAAAACTAAAGGGACTAAACATTTTAACTGCCTTATCTTGCTATCCATATCCATATACCAGAGCTTCCAATTTCTCAGTTTTTGTATTATCTTTTGTTTAATCTCTTCCCACATATCATTAGCTGCCACACCAGAATCCTTTTTAACCCATACGCTTAAGTACTTCATTTTATCATGTCCCCATAAACATGGATATTGCTGAACCAATTCATGTGTGGGTACATATTTTACAGCTATTGCCTTTATTTTAGCTTCATTAATTTTGTATCCCGATATGATGTGGAACTGTCTCAAAATGTTCCACTACACTGAAATGTCCTTTTCTGGTTTTATCAGGTATAAAATAATTCCTGCAAAAAGAGCCAGCTTTTTCTTACTACCATACCAATTCTATCCTTGAATTTCTGAGTCTCTTATTTTCTTTGCCAATGGTTCTAAATATAATGAAAATAATAAAGGGGGAAAAAGGAAACCCCTTGCTTGGTTCCTCTGCTCAAACAGAAGTTATCAAAGAGGAACTCACCCATTTTAGTTTTCACCTCTGATCACTCATATCGTCCTAATTAACCTTATAATTTTTTTCAGGTAATGCAAATGCTTCCATTGCCCGGTTCATAAAATGAAGAATCCATTGTTAACAAAAAAATGGAAACGATCTGGTTAGTCCAAAACTGGGACATTTAATGGTCTGTATGTAAATGATGCAAGGAAAAGGGAAAAATGCTATACAGGCAATATGCAGTAAGCCAGACAAAATGTCCAAAACAAAAATACAAACATATTCTACTCCAAAGGCGAGGAGATCACAAGAGAAGTCCACAAGGAGAAACATGAACTTGCATATTACAAGCTGGTGCTACATAGGGGGAATGGAACTGACTGTACCAGAAATCTACCCATGTAGGTGGCTATACCACTAAAAGCATGGCATCAAGGAGACAAAATAAGGAGTGTTTTTCAATGAACAGGATGGAATGTCTTTATAAAAATGTAAAGCAAGAAACAAAAGCTATCTGAATGGCTATATGCATGTTTTTAGAAAAGAATGTGCTGCATTAGTTTGCTGCTTAACAGAAAGAAAAAAATGCAGGCTGGGTGATTTCAACTGTTCTGATCTTTGCTTCAGTGTGGCTACAGTACTCTCAAACAAAGTCTCTCAACTGTATACTAAAGTTACTAGTCACATAAGTAAATTAATGCGAGGTGTGTGTAAATGTTTACAATGTCTTACAACTCTAAGCTGTAAACTACTCACATTTCTAAGAATACTGTGAAGTTTTGCAAAAATATGAAAAAAAGTTACGTATTTACTGTAATCTAGATCAGTGTTGTTGTTTGTCTATCTCAACCTGTGGGTTGTTTTGTCTGACTGAATCACATGCCAGCACTTTAGAATCTCGGCTCTGAAGCTTGAACTACTCTCCATAATGCCCTGCACTAGTTCATCTCCTTTGCGTGAGTTTGTCCCCAGCATAAAGGAACTCTCTACACAACAGGACTAACTGAGAATTACCAAAGTGGCCCAAAAGGGGTCTACCAGTAAAAGACTTGAAGGAGGGCCTTCAAGATGCACCAGGAGCCAAAAGCACAATTGACAACTTGGATGGTTGACAAAAGGGTGGGGTTTTGAGATACAGGGAAAAAGACACCACAGATCTAGCATTATGGTAAGTACATAACTTTCATATCTGATGAGGTTTCTTCTGTCCACATCAAACTATGGGACAGAGTTCCAAGCCAGGCATGCCCGGCAGGTGGCACTGAGAGAGGCAAACTTCTCGAGAATAATGGAGACAAAAGAAGCACTTAGCCTAGACTGAATGTCAAGTTTGCAGTGACTGACAAAGGTAGGAGTACTAGACCAAGTAATTGGTGAAAGAATAGTTGTGTAAAAGCTTGCTATAACCATAGATGTCCTTCTCTTCCATGCTGCTGCATTCATAACCTTTGGGTTATCCTCTACTCTTCTACCAGAACCATCCAGCGAGTATCCAAAAGCTTTTAGTCACTGTAAAGGTACATTGGTCATCTGATGTTGGCCATAAGGTGTGTGGGCCATAAAAGTGACATCTGCAAGTACCCTCCCAAGAAATGAATGCCTCAGTTGGACCCAGTCCCAAGATAGCTGCACAAGCCCTGTATTATCCAACAATTTATTTATTTATTTTTTTTATATATAGGGCGTAGAGGAGTGGGACAGAATACTGCAACCTGAAAGAGAATGACATCTATGTTTATGGTAAGACATTACACAACTATTCTATGCCCTTCTATTCACATGCTGCAGTATTCATAACCTTTGGGTGAATGCCAAAACTCAAAGTGAAGAAGGGGAGGGAGATATGGAACTGTTTTCCAAAAATCCATGCAGGATTGCCCTACCAAAACATGCTCTAGATCTGGAAATGTGATCCAGTTTGTAGCATTTAGTGAAGGTATGGACAGATGTCCAGGTAGCTGCCTCTACAATGGAAGCAGTGTCCAGCCCTTTGAAGAAGGCTCCAGATGACGCCGTGGGTCTTAGTGGAATGGGCTTTAATTTTAGAGTTTAGATGTCTGCCATGGTTGGTATAACAAAAGGAGATGGCCTTAGAATTCCATGCAGAAAAAGTCTGCTTTGTCACTGCTTTCCCCAGAGCTCTGGGGTGAAAAGGGACAAATAATTGGTCTCATCTCCTAAGGGAATTGGTCTTGTCTAGGTAGAATCTTAGTTGTCTGTAAACATCAAGGGAATGCAGGACTCTCTCACTGTTATTCTGGGGATGTGGAAAAAAGATGGGGAGGTGAATACATCGGTTCAGGGACAGCTCATTGACCACCTTTGGCATGAAGGATGGGTTAGTCCTTAGTGCCACTCTTTCCTTGTGGAAGATTTAAAAAGTTGGGGTGGCCATGAGGGCCTGGGGCTCTGACACTCTCCTGGCTGAGGTCAAGGCCACCAAAAGCACAGTTTTCCAAGTGGAATATTTTAGAGAAGCTGTAGCTGCTGGTTCAAAAGGAGCAACAGTGAGCTTCTCTAAAATGTAATTCAGGTCCCATGGCGGTAGAACAGGTCTCCTGGGAGGGGGCCTGAGATGCAGTACTCCTTTTAGGAATAATTTCACTGGAAGTCGGGAAGCAAGAGGATGGTCAAAAGGCAGAAAAGCAGAAATAGCAGCCAGAGGGGCCTAAACAAAACAATATGCTAGCCTTGCCTGCAATAATTCACACAGATAGGACAGCACTAAGGGGATCTCTCCTTGAAATGGGTCTAGCTGTCTTTTAAGACACCAACTAGAGAACCTTTTCCATTTTGACAAATAAGATCTCCTAGTATTGAGTTTCCTGGCCTCCTGCAGGAGATTAAGCACGTTCTCAGTTTAAAGGTGTCTACCTGAGAGTTCTGAACTGAGGGAATGTAGACCACCTGCAGGGTGACTCCATGTTGGGCTGCCAATTCTCAGGCCTGGAGTGCGAGTCTGCATAGCAAGAAAGATTTTGTTCCCTTCTGTTTGCTCACATACCAGAGAAAGTACAGTTGTGTACCTACCATAAATGTACATGTTCGAGTGTATTCACTGTTTCAGTCATTACACTTGGGTTATCCTGCTGACAGGCTACCCGCAGTCGGCCTGAATTCCAAATTCCAAAGTCCTGGTCCAGCATCGGTTGCTGTTGCCTCTTCCCTGACGTCAGTGCACCAGGGGTAGACCAGATGCAGCCAATGCCATTTTCTTAAGTTTTTCTTGCCCCAGATGTCAGGTGCCCCCAAGAAGGTAGGCAATACATATTGCTTATAAAAACATACAGAAAAATAAAAACAATACCTTCATTTACAAGCAAATACACCACATAGGTTGTATAGGATAAAGAAGCATAGGTAAGTCCCAGCAAAGAAAGTGGGATGGAGGGTGAGTAACCTGGACTGCAACAGTGAATACACTCGAACATCTACATTTATGGTACATACACATGTACTATGTTCATCGTGTTTCACTGTTGCAGTCATTACACTTGGGTTGAATCTCAAAGCTGAGGTATGGCGGCTGGGTCTAAATAGGATTAGGAGTGGCTATGAGGACCTGCAGAACTGCAGTGGCAAAGCCTGCTTTGGATTTAGAGTAAAGAAATAAGTGGTAATGCTTGGTAAAAGTGTGCACTGAACTCCAAGTTGTAGCCTCCAAAATTTCCTTGGTTGGTACTCCTCTGAGAAAGGCTGCTGAAGTGGCTGCTACCCTGGTAGAATGTGGCCTAATATTCTTAGGCACTGACTTGCCATGCTCTGCATAGCAGAAACAAATACAGTGTCGTATCCATTTTGAAATAGTCTGCTTTGAGATAGCCTTTCCTTGTGATCCTGCAGCATATGCTACAAACAGTTGCTCAGTTTTTCTGAAAGCTTTTGTTTTGTCCAAGTAGAAGCGTAGCTGCCTATGCATGTCAAAAGAGTGCCGAAGTCTCTCCCCTTTATTCTAGGGATTTGGATAAAATGTTGGCAAATGAATGGTTTGGTTAAGAGCCACACTGGATACTACCTTTGGCATAAATGTTGGGCTTGTCCTTAGAGAAACCCTGTCCGGATGAAAAATGATAAAAGGTTCCACTGCCATTAATGCCTGTAACTCTGAGACTCTTCTTGCTGAAGTTATTGCTAGGAGCAGAGCAGTTTTCCATGATAAGAATTTTATATCAGCTGTATTGGCTGGCTCAAAAGGAGGCAGTGTGAGCTTTTCTAAGACAAAGTTGAGGTCCCATGTAGGTATCGGTGCTCTCCTTGGGGGTCTTATGTTTTTTTCCCCTCTGAGGTACTGTCTTAGCAGTGGAAGAGAGAAAATAGGACGTTCCATATTGTAATGAGCTGAAATGGCAGAGGCATGGATCTTAATTGATGAGTAGGATAGGCCTTTGTCCAGCATCTCAGTTAGGTATTGTAAAATCTGAGGAATATTTGGCACAAGTGGTTCAAGTCCTTGTGCCCGGTTCCAAGCACAGGATCTCTTCCATTTTTCTGCATAAGATTTCCTGTTGCTGGTCCTCCTTGCTTCCAAAATGACATCCATAACAGCTTTAGAGAGAGGTGTGTTCTGAGTGGCTATATTATCTGCCATGCAGCCAGATTTAAGCTTCCGAGTTGGCTGTGCAGGATCTGATTGTTTTGTTGAGTCAGGAGATGAGGGATTTGAGGTAAAGTCCAGGCTGGGCCTTGAGACAAGCTCTTTAGGATTGGGTACCAGTGCTGGCGTGGCCAGTCTGGGGCAATCAGAATAGTTTTTGGCTTCTCTTGTCTGACTTTTAGGAGCACCTTGGGAAGGAGAGGCAGTGGTGGAAAGGCATAAACTGTTAGGGTTTTCCAGCTGAATGATAGAGCATCCACTTTCCATGCTTATGAGTGATAAGTCCTTGTGCAGAATCTCTGTAGTTGGTAGTTGTGAGGGGAGGCAAAAAGATCTATGTCTGGGCATCCCCATTTCCTTGTTATCATGCTGAAGACCTGAGGATTTAGTTTCCACTCATGAGGATCCATGAGGTTTCTGCTTAGTTTGTCTGCCAGAGTATTTTTTTTCCTGGCAGAAATTGTGCCTGCAGATGTACTTGATAGGTCAGTGCTGTGTTCCACAAAGTCATGGCATGCCTGCAGAGGGGGTAGGAATGTGTGCCCCCTTGCTTGTTTATCTACCACATAACTGTAGTATTGTCCATCTTTAGTAATAGTTGTCCTGGATGTAGTAGATCCTGGAAGGCTGTCAGGGCATTCTATACAGCTAACATCTCTTTTTGATTGATGTGAAGATGCATTTGGTCCGTGGGCCACGTGCTCTGAATACATTTTCCTGCCATGTGTGCCCCCCCCCAGGCATAATCCGATGCATCTGTTGTTAGTGTCTGCCTGGCTGTGGGTAAATTGAAAGGCTGTCGCTTGTTGTGGTGACAGGCCAGTGCCCACCATCGAAACTCCTGTTGTAGGCAGGGAATAAGACTTATTATTGTTTCCAGGCTGTGGCAATCTTGAGTTCAAACACTTTTTAGATACCACTGTAGCTTCCTCATATGCAGTCTTGCATATGGAATTAGCAGGATGCAGCATGCCATGAAGCCCAAAGTCTGCAGAATTTTTCTTGCAGGGAGCTGGGTCTTTGTTGCCATCACTTGAAAGTGATGAGTCAGTTGCCTTTGCTTGTCTGGCGTGAGATAATCCATCTGGGCAGTTGTATTTAAGCTTGCACCCAGGAATATTATCTCTTGAGAGGGCACTAGTTTTGACTTCTTTTCGTTTACTGTGTACCCTAGGCAAATTAGTAATCTTTTTACAAATGCCAAATGCTTTAGTAGAATGTCATTGCTCTCTGCTTGAATAAGGCAGTTGTCCAAGTAAGGATATATTTGAATTTCTTTTTGTCTGCAAAATGCAATTTACTGGTGCCAGGCATTTTGTGAAGACCTTGGGCACAGTAGATAAGCCAAAGGGCAGTGCAGAGAATTGGTAATGCATTGAGCCAGCTATGAATCTGAGGTATCTTCTGCAAGATTGTCTGATTGGGACATGCAGGTATGCCTCTTTGAGGTCCAAAGTAACTAGCCAAGCTTTCTTGCCCAGTATGGGTAGAAGTTGCTGCAGTGTCAACATTTTGAATTCTGGAACATCCAGGAAAGTATTTAGAATTGACAGGTCCAGTATTGGTCTCCAGGCTTTGTCCTTTTTGGGTACCAGGAAAAGTCTTGAGTAAAATCCTTGTCCCTGTTCTTGCTGTGGTACTTTTTGAATAGCTCTCATGTCCATGAGAGCAGAAATTTGCTTTTGTGCCTCTGCCCATTGATTTTGTGGCAGGTCTGGCATACCTTTTGACCTTGGTAGGGTGTGAAAGTGGAACCTGTAACTCTGAGAAACAATATTCAGTACCCATTTGTCCTGGGTGATCATGTGCCAATTTTGTGAGAAAAGTGCTAGCTTTCCCCCTAAGGGAGCTGCCAAAAGGTAAGTGCTTGGCCTTTGTAGAGGGAAGTCATTAGGACTGTTTCCTATAAGGTTGTGATTTGTCCTCCGCTTTTGGGGACTGAAGCGCCCCATTGTTTAGGTCTGTATGAGCCTTGGGGCTGAGATCTGCCTCTTTGTGGCCTGTCTGACACTGGAAAGGACCAATTTTTAGAAGGCCAGTTCCTGCTAAATCTAGGTGGCTGAACCTGTAAGAAATCTTTTACTGTCTGCATTGATTTTGCTTTATCCTCCACTAAACACCTCTTCTGCCTGAACACCAACAAAGTATCATGCTGTAATGGAGCATCCAATAATTTTGCTTTAACATGATCAGGTAAACTTTGTTCTTTTAACCAAGCATGCCTTCGAATGACAGAACCTGTAACTGCAGCTCTGCAAGAAGCCTCTAATGAATCAAAACCACATTGCAGAGTATGCTTTCCCACTTGTTCAGCTGCATGCAATAAATCCTGCATTTCCTTATTGTCAGGACATTCTGAAATTGTAAGCATTTTCTATTTTAGCAAAGACATTGGGTATTGTTGATATTTAAGCATGTGAAACTGGCAGTTTAAAGCCCTTACAGCTAAAGTAGCAGAAGTGCAAACTTTTTCCCCCCATCTATCCAGAGCTCTAGAATCCCTGTCAGAGGGAACAGGGTTTTTTGCAGTGGAAGCCTTAACCCCTTTGAGACCCTGAGAAATGGTTTCTGGGTCAGCAGCAGGGTTTTTATAAAGAAATTTATGAGAGTCTGGGACACTGTAGTACCTATCTGGCTTGACTGGTGCAGGGGGTAAAGAATCTGGAGACAAACTGGATTCAGAAAAAACATCAACAACAATATCTAGTACAGGGGGGATAGCAAGGGGCCCATGCTGAGGCAGTAAAAGTAAGTCTCTGAGCCTTTTCTTGGATTCTGAATAACCCTGGCTCTCCCAATGGAAATGCTCCCTCATGGTATGCAAAGTTTCCCCAAAAAAAGTAATCCTCAGGAGGAGAGGCTGAAGGGATAGATTCTTCAGCATCAGAGTCCTCATAGGGAGGAAGAGAATATCTCTGTTCTGAAGAGGAATCAGAGGAAATAGAAACCTGGTCAGAGGAGTCATAGTCAGCGTCTTGCCTAGGCCTTTTATCAGGAGGGGGATGGGAACCCCTGATCAGGGTAATTAGGTCCTCGGCCATTTTAAGTATTCATTTCTTTGGCATGGATGACTGTCCAGGAGAATGCTGCACTTGCTTCTTTGTCTTTAATGGTGTTTTAGACTTTGCCTTGGCTGCTGAAGTGGACTTGATAGTAAGCTGTGTAGGTCTGAAAACACCCTCAGAAGCCGATGCCTGCTCAGCGGCTCTGGACCCATCTGAGGGAATAATTTCCATAGGCCCAATACTTTGAGTTTCCAGAGGCCTAGTTGTCTCCACATGGGAGTTGGAGGCGGCATGTGGCTCTGAGGTAGCGGGTGTCAGGGGCAGCGAAAGCGCCTCACTGAGAACCGGCGAACCAGCGACTGGCCTAGAAGAGGCTTTGTCTGTTTTGGACCTCGGATGCCTGTCCTTTTTTTTGTCTTTGCATTTTTTATGAATTCCGGTTGTCGGTTGTTCCAATGGCATTATGTAGTTAAACCTTCGGCCAAAGTAATGTAAAGCAAAATCAAACAGACGCTTAATAGTGAGTTGGTTGAATCTAGCACAAAACCGACAACTAGCAACGTCGTGGTCAGGGCCTAGGCAAGGAATACAGTAAGAGTGAAAATCCTTATGAGGTATTTGCTTCCCACAAGAAATACAATTGTTAACTTTTACTGACATCGGTCTGGAGCAAGAAAAAGTTTCCCCAATGGGGTACTTAGCTTTATTGAAGACTTCGGTTCTGCAATTCAATTTTGAAAATCTCAGGAGTCGGCCGACCGGCACTTGCGAACTGCTTTTGCTTCGGGCACCGCACGGCAAGAAAGACTGAAGAAAATGGCGTCGGCTGCATCTTGTATACCCCTGGCGCACTGACGTCAGGGAAGAGGCGACAGCAACTGACGCCAGACCAGGACTTTGGAATTCAGGCCGATTGCGGGTAGCCTGCCAGCAGGATAACCCAAGTGTAATGACTGCAACAGTGAAACATGAACATCTGTAGTGTTTTCTGTGAACTTCAGGGGGCCTTGCTTCAGAATATGTTGGAAGGCCCTCAGTGCAAAGAAGATGGCCCTCAACTCTGACGTTAATGTGTTCCCTCTTGAAGATGCCTGGCCATGTGCCCTGCACCTTCAAGCTGCTCATGGCAGCTCTCCAACCCAGGTCTGAGGCATCTGTGCAGATCTCCTGGACAGGTGGGAGGGGTTGTAAGGGACATCCTGGGTTGAGAGACTTGATCTATACACCAAAGGATCTCCTTCCTTAGGCATGGTAGGAAGGGACTGGTGTGGTCCAACGGGTGAGTGTGTTGGGTCCATGTGGACTTCAGGTACCACTGAGGTTTCCTCATGTGGAGTCTTGCCAGTGGCAACATGGGAATAGTAGAGGACATATGTCCTAGGAGTCTGAGATATTCTCTTGCTGTCACTGCAATGGTGTGGAGGACAGACAGCAAGTATTTCTTCACACTTTCCATCTTTTGGGGTGGAAGGAATGCTTTCATAACATCTGTCCTGATTCTGAACCCCAGAAAAATTTGGTCCTGGGAGGAGTTTCAGTTTGGACTTGGGGAAATTGATTTTGAAACCCAGAGACTGCAGAACAGAAATTACTTTTTGGAGATGGATGTGTGGGGAAGTGGAGCAATGTGTCTGGATCAGGTGGTTGTCCAAGTATGGAAAAATCTGAATCCCTTGGACCCTGCAATAGGCTATCACTGGAGCCAGACACTTGGTGAATACCCTTGAAGCAGTATATAGTTCAAAGAGTAAAGCAGAGAATTGAAAATGCGAGGAGCCCACAGAGAAGCATAAATACTTCCTGTAACTGGGCCTTATGGGGATATGCAGATATGCATATTTGATGTCCAAAGTGGCCAGAAATACTTGAGACATTAGCATGGGAAAAACAGTTTGGAGCATAAGCATGGAAAAAGTGGGTACTTGTAGAAAGAGTTTGAGGTGGGAGAGGTCTAGGATGGGTCTCCATGGGCTATCTTTCCTTGGGACTAGAAAAAGTCTGCAGTAAAATCCCTTTCCCTTCTGTGACAGAGGGACAGGTTGGATAGCTCTTGAGAGAGGAGGCTGTCCAAGACTGTTTGGAAAAGGGGAAGTTGGTCTTTCAGTGGCTGTTGGATGCCTCTTAGGGAGGGAGGAATGATCCAAGTCATGAAGTAATCCTTTTCTAGAACTGATAAGATTGACTTGTCTGAGGTAATGCTTTGCCAGGCAGAAAGAGAGTAAGAGTCTCTTTGGGATAGGAGGATGGAATCTGGAAGTGCTGGAGAAGATGGCAGGTAGTCACAGACTACCTGCCCTGCCTTGAAACTGAGGTTTCTGGGCCAGAGTCTGAGCAGGCCTGGAAGGAGGCTGCTGCTTCCTGTAGCTCTTTTTGCTGCTAGAATGAGGAGTAGGAACAAAATGTTTTCTGATGAACTGTGTCTTGGTGGGATAATTCCTATGGAAACTAGGGATTGGAGAGGCAAAGAAATGCTTTAAATCCTGTTATTCTTTCCCTTTTTGCTGAAGGGTCCTGAAAAGCTCTAAATAGGGCAGAATTGTCTGGGGGGGGGGCATCCAGAAGCTTAGCCCTGATATCGTCAGGTAGGGGTTAGAGTCTCAACTAAGAGTACCTCCTGAGCACTAATGCAGAGGCTGCAGATCTGGCCGAAGCCTCTGCAGCATCATGACTGCATCTGCTAGAGTGTCTTATCACTTGAGAGAACAAGGAGATGAGGTTAGACATTTGAGTCTTAGTAGGCAAGTCTGGGAGATCAGCCAAAAGTTTAGAAACCTGAGTCAAAAGGGCCAGGGCATACTTAGACGTGTGTGTGTGGTAGTTAACAGCCCTAAAGGCCAAAGTGGCAGAGTTGTATAGCTTTTTGCCAATGTGTTCCATAGTCTTACTGTCTTTATATGTGGGAAGGACAGAGGTGGAAGGTAGAAGTCTGGAGGGCTTTTCTGCAGAGACCGAAATAGTGCCAGGGTCTGTAACAGGGCATTTGATCAGAAATTGGCCACTTCTGGGAACTTATAACACCTGTCAGACCTTCTAGGGGCTGAAGCATGGGATTCAGGATTTTTAGAGGCTGCATAGAAGGCGTCTAAAAAGGCTGGTAAGACTGCTGAAATTGCAGAAGGTGACGGGATGTCCATTTGTAAGAGTTCATAATACCTCTTTTGAACCTCATTCATTTCAGTGGAGTGCCATTTAAAAAACTCTTTCATTTGAGAGATGGTTTCTTCAAAGGTGAGGTCCTCTCCAGGGAAGTCTGTCTCAGCAGAGTTCTGCTTTGTGGAGGCATACTCCAGAGGGGAAGGCATTTGATAGGCATAGGAGAGTCTTCAGCTTCAAGTGGAAGAGCATCTTCAGTATGAGGCCTAGGACTGATAACTGGAGGGGCAGCTGGAAGGGAAGAGCCACTGAAGGCTGAAAGAACATGAAGGCATTAAATAAGCTCTGGGAGAAAGCTTGCCAATCAGACAGGCTTTCACGGGGTGGAAAGACATGTTTTGTCTTTTTTATTTACTTAGTTATTGTCATTTGTTAACCGGATTGGTCTAACTGAGCCAATGGCCCATTTTCAGTGGAGACCCACGGGGAAAAGCTCCAATTCCAAACTAAAGTCATACAAAAAAAGTCATGCAAAAATAAATAAATAAAAAGAAATTACTTCACAAAAAGAGTTAACACAACAAAAGATAAGACAATAAAATGTTTTGTACAGGTTTTGTAAATGTGAAATAATGTACAGTATTAACATGACAGTGAGGAAGCTAGGAGAAAACAAAGGATTTACTTGCACAGAGAGGGAGCTGGAGAAGTTTTCCATGGAAGTGGAGTAAGAAGAGAAGAAATGGTGGGAACAAGGAAGAGGTTGTAGGAATTCAGGTAGGAGCTAGACAGGGGCAGGACCAGGTGTTCTGTAGGCAGTGCTTGAGTGCCAGTTTGAATTGTGATTTATGGGGGATACTTATGTTGTAAGGAAGCGAGTTCCAGGAGTGAGCAACTGAATATTTACATAATGACTTGCCAATGTTTTTAGATGGTTTGTATATGTCCAGCAGATGTTTATCTGATGAGCAGAGTTGACTGTGATGCAATATATTGGAGATAGAGGGGCAGGATATAGGGTTGTAAAGGACTGAGTGCATTATAAGCAGTTGTGGAAGGAGAAGTTGATTTGGGAGTTGAGGCACTGTACAGATTTAATGGCAGGGAGGTGATGGGATTTATAGGAGAGGTTAGTAGCAAATTCACCAATTGTTTTGTAGGTTTGTTCTAGTTTGCTGAGAAGAGAAGACTGAAGGTTTGTGAGGACTGAGGCTGCAAACAGCAGTTTGGGTAAGAGGAGAGATATGGCTAGGGTGGGTTTTGACGAGTTAGAAATTTGTGATTTCGGTATAGTAGGCCAAGTTTATGGTGAGGTTTTTTTATGCATAAATTGATACGTATGTCGAATTTTAGTTCATTGTTGATGGCAACACCAAGTAATAGTAATTTGGTATGTGGATCAGGCTTGATATGATCGTGTTGTTGAGGGAGACAATAGAGGAGGAGGATTTATGTTGTGCAAGGTTTTTTGGAAGGTATAATAAGAGTTTAGTTTTTTTGGGGGTTTAATATTGATTGATTGTCAGTGAGCCAGGTCTCTATGGAGGTGAAAGTATCTTTGGTATGTGAAAGGAGTTCAGGGTGGTGCTGGCTGTGGTTATGAAAGTGGAATCATCAGCATATTGTAAAAGGGTTGAGAGGTTAGCAGTAGAGTACAAGTTATTAGGAAAAATGTTGAACAAGAGGGGACCCAGGATAGAGCCTTGGGGAACTCCGGTGTTGATGGACAGAAAAGGAGAGGAGGCAGTTTGCCAACATATAGACTGAAGTCTGTTAGATAAGTAACTACAGAACCAGGATATGGAGAAGGGGGACAGGTGAAGGTCTGAAAGTTTAGTTAACAGTTTAGAGTGGGAGACTGTATTGAAGGCTTTGGAGAGATCAAGAAACAGACAGATGAGAAAGTACAGTTGTGTACACTTACCATAAATGTAGATGTTCGAGTGTATTCACTGTTGCAGTCATCACACTTGGGTTATCCTGCCAGGGATAGCCCTCAGTTGGCCCAATACCAGAGGCTTACTATTTCTGCGTCGGTTGCTGTCACTCCAAAACTGACGTCAGGTCGCCAGTGGTATAAAAGCAGGTGGCAGACACCATTACATCAGTTTTTCTTGCCCCAAATGTCAGGAGCCCCCAAATAGGGAGCTAGGTTATGTTGGAATAACACCACCAGTACAAAGTAAATACTAATAGCCATGTAAAGAGTGAGGAAGAGAGAGAGAGAGAGAGAGAGAGAGAGACAAGGGGGCTGGAGGGTGGGAAACCAGGAATGCAAGACTGAATACACTCGAACATCTGGGGCTGGCTAGTATGCCTTGCAGGACTGCAGTTGCAAAGCCTGCCATGGATTTGGAAAAGATAGGCAGGTGGTAATGCTTGGTGAAGGTATGAACAGAACTCCATGTTGCAGCTTCCAGGATGTCCCTGGTAGGGACCCCTCTGAGAAAGGCTGCAGAGGTTGAGGTTGCCCTAGTGGAATGTGTTCTGACCCCCAGTGGGGGTGGTTTCCCGTGGTGTTTGTAACAGAAATGGATACAGTATGCTATCCCCATTTGGAAATGGTTTGTTTTGAAATGGCCTTGCCCTGTGCCCCTGGTGCAAAGCTGGCTAGTAACTGGTCAGATTTCCTAAAGGGCTTAGTCCTATTGAGGTAGAATTTGAGCCGTCTGTGCACATCTAAAGAGGGCAGGATCCTTTCCCCCTTATTTTGAGGTTTAGGAAAAAAGGTAGGCAAATGAATAGATTGGTTGAGAGCCACACTGGACACCATTTTAGGCATGAAAGTAGGGCTAGTCCTGAAGGAGACCCTGTCAAGTCCTGAAGGAGACCCTGTCAGTATGAAATATGCTGAAGGGTTCCACAGCCATAAGTGCTTGTAGCTCAGACACTCTTCTAGCTGAAGAGATGGCCAGAAGCAAAGCTGTTTTCCAAGAAAGGAATACGATGCTGGCTCAAAGGGGGGAGGGGTGAACTTTTCCAACACAAAGTTAAGGTCCCAGCAGGGGTAGGGGCTCTTCTTGGTGGTCTTAAGTTGTTTGCCATGTCTGCACATTGCAGCACAGAGCCTCCTCTCTTCTCACACCCTCTCATCAAGCAGTTTCTTAGAGGGGCTAAGGCATGTATTTTAATGGAAGAGAAGGATAGGCCCCCTGTGGAGTAGGTCTGCTAGGTAATCCAGGATGAGAGGTAAGGAGGGCTGTGTTGCGTTAGGTCCTTAAGTCTGGATCCAGGAGCAATACCTTTTCTACTTGTCAGCATAGGATTTTCTACTGCTGGGTCGTCTGTCTTCACGTATGACATCCAGGACCTGCTTGCTTAGGCTGCCCACTGGAGAAGTTAAGGAATAAGCTAGGCTGCCAGGTTCAGGGTCTGCAATTGTGGATGCAAGAACTCTCCCTCCTGCTGGGTCAGGACAGTTGGAATCTGAGGGAGGTGCCATGGAGGCAATGGTGACAGACTGCGCAGTAGTGGATACCAATGTTGGCGTGGCCAGTCTGGGGCAATCAGGATTGCCCTTGGTATTTCCCCTCCCTTATTTTGAATAATACTCTTGTAGAAGAGGTAGAGGGGGAAATACATAGATTAAGAGGTTTACCCAATGGGAAGGATAGGGCATCCACTTTCCAGGCCTTGCTGTGAGGTTTCCTGGTGCAGAATATGCTGAGCTGGTGGTTATAGGGGGAAGCAAATAGATCCACCTTCGGGGTACCCCACTTCTGGGTCACAAGGCTGAAGATGTTGTGGTTTAACTGCCACTCGTGTGGGTTTAGGAGATTTCTGCATAAGTTGTCTGACAGAGAGTTTTGATTGCCTGGCAGGAATTGTGCTAGCAGGTGAATGTGCATGGCTAAGGCCGTGTTCCAAAGGGTCATGGCTAGCCTGCAGAGAGGGTAGGAGTGGGTTCCCCCCTGCTTGCTGATGTACCACATATCACTGTGGTGTTGTCGGGTTTGATTAGTAGAGGCCCCGGAGAGAACAGGGCTCTGAAAGCTATCAGAGCATGTTTAACAGCTAGCATCTCTTTTTGGTTGATGTGCAGATGAATTTGATTTGGGTTCCAGTGGCCCTGAATGCACCTGCCATCCAGGTGTGCACCCCAGGTGTAGTGTTGATGCTTCTATAGTTAGGGTCTGGGCGGCGTGGGGTTGTGAAAAGGAAAGTACCTTGTTGTGGTTGCATGCTGCTGCCCACCAAAGAAAATCTTTCTTTAGACAAGGTATCATAGGTACAATAGTTTCCAGGTCCTGAGAATGTTGACACCACAGGCTTTTCAAGTACCACTGAAGTTTCCTCATATGCAGTCTGGCATATGGAATTAGTAGAACGCAGGAGGCCATAAACCCTAGAGCTTGCAGGATTTTCCTTGCAGATAACTGGGTTCTGGTGGCCAGAGAGAAGTAGCCTGTCAGATAGGCCTGTTTTTGCCAACTGGGATGCTGTGTCAAGGCTTGCTCCCAGGAATACAATCTTTTGACTTTGGAAAAGTTTGGATTTCTTTTCGTTTATAGTGTACCCCAGTGAGGTTAGTAGATCCTTTACAAATGCCAGGTGCTGCAACAGCTTTTCCTGACAGTCTCCCTGAATCAGGCCGTCGTCCAAGTAGGGGTAGATTTGAATATTTGTCTGCAAAAAGCAATTGCTGGAGCCAGGCATTTTGTGAAAACTCTAGGAGCAGTGGATAAGCCAAAGGGAAGTGCAGAGAACTGATACTGCATAGATCCTGCCCTGAAACATAGATATTTCCTGCAATAGTCTCTGATTGGGATGTGTAGATAGGCCTCTTTTAGGTCTAGGGTGGCTAATCAGGCATCTTTGGACAGCACAGGGAGAAGCTGCTGTAGGGTGAGCATTTTGAATTTTGGTACCACCAGGAAGGTGTTTCGAATGGATAGACCCAAGACTGAGCGCCATGTGCCCTCTTTTCTTGGTACCTGGAAAAGTCTGGAATAGAAATCTTGGCCTATCTGTTCTGCAGGAACAGACTGAATTGCCCTCATGGAGAGCAGGGAATGAATTTGGTTTTGTGCCTCTGCCCACTGGTTTGGAGGAAGATCTGGGAACCCTTTAAGGGTTGGCAGGGTGTGGAAATAAAATCTTTAATCCTGGGACACTATGTTGAGTACCCATTGATTGTTGGTGATGGAGGGCCAGTTTTTTGCATGGGAGGCACATTTTCCTCCTAGGGGCACAAGCAGATGGACAGAGGTGAGGGGTGGAGTTGAGAAGTCATTGTGAATTCCTTCCATAAGGGGGTGGCTTAGCACTCACTGTTTTAGAAATGGAGGTACTCCATTGCTTAGATCTCTGCATGCCCTGAGACTGTTGTCTGGGGGTTCTGCTTCCTCTAGGTCTAGTCTGAGGTGGTCTTGAGGGAGCTGGAAAGGAGCAATGTTTTGAAGGGCAATGCCTACTGAATCTAGGAAGCTGGACTTGCAAAAAGTCTAACTGTTTGCATAGACTTAGCTTTTTCTTCCAGCTTTTTTAAAACTTCTTCTGCTTTGGTGCCAAACAGATCGTTTTTGCTCAGTGGTGTGTCCAATAATTTTGACTTGATGGTCTGGCAAGGTTTGTTCCTTAAGCCAAGCATGTCTTCCAAGTACAGAATCTGTGGCTGCTGCCCTGCAGAATGCTTCTAGGCAGTCAAACCCACATTGCAGGGTATGCTTACTAACTTGGCTTGCAGAAGGCTTAAGCTCCTGTAATTCTTTATTTTCTGCACAGTAAGGGAAGGTAGATAATTTTTGTTTAAGATCCATAGTATGCTGCTGGTATTTCAGCATGTGGAATGGACAATTTAATGCTCTAATGGCAAGAGTTGCAGAGGTGTATACTTTTTTACCCCATCTGTCTAAAGCTCAGGAATCCCTGTCCGAAGGGGTGGGATTCTTAGCAGTGGTTGCTTTTATTCCTTTAGGTCCTTGGGAGATGACCTCTGGGTCAGCAGTATGATTTTTGAAAAGAAATGTGTGTGAGTCAGGAACTCTGTAGTACCTGTCAGGTTTCCTGGGAGCAGGAGGTAGAGTATCAAGAGTTAGACTGGATTCCATTAAAACATCATCTACAACATCCAGAACAGGAGGAATAGCTAAGGGTCTGTGCTGTGGTAAATCTAAAAATTCCCCCGAGTCTTTTTTTTGGACTGAGAATAATCCTGGCATTCCCAATGGAAATGCTCTCTCAAGGTATGTAGACTTTCACCAAAAGAGAAATCCTCTGGAGTAGAGGCAGAAGGAACGGATTCCTCTGCATCTGAATCCTCATAAGCAGATAAGGGCATGTCTTCATAATCAGAAACCTCAGAGTCGTCGGACTCTTGGTCAGATAAAGCTGCTGGGGACAAGTCTTTTTTCCTTTTAGCAGAGGTAGACTGGCTTCCCCTTATTAGCATGATAAGGTCTTCTGCCATTTTAAGCATCTGAGATTGAGGCAAGGAAGCTGACGCTTGAGATTGGGTAGTTATTTTTTTAGGCGTAGTTCATAGTCTGGGTCTTAGAAACTCGGTAGTTTTAGAAAGAACTGAAGATGGGAAAAAAGTTGTCGGTTTGTGTCGAATATCGGTAGTAGGAAGAGCTTCCTCAGAAGCCAGTGCCTGCACAGCGGCTCCAAACCCATCCAAGGTAGAGACATCCGCAGGTTCCGTAGTCAAAGAGTCTTGCTGCATACCGGACTCCGAATGGGTCTCGGTAGCGGCCTGCGAATCCATAGAAGCAGGCATCTGGGGCTGTGACTAGCTTAACGGAAGCGTCATCGGCAGTTTTGGACCTGTGCGGTCTGTCTCTGTCTTTATCCTTACGTTTTTTCGGAAGATCGGTAGTCAGATAGCTTACCAAAGCCTTTTCGGAATATGGAGATCTAAAGTAATTAGCTACAATAAGGGCCCGACAACATATAGTTCTGGCGTTGAACAAAGCACAAAACCGACAGCGAGGGATTTCGTGGTCTGGGCCTAAACAGGTGACACAGTAAGAATGGAAATCTCGGTGTGGTATTTGCTTTTCACAGGCAAGACAAATGTTAACTTTTTCTGACATCGGTTGCAGTAAGAAAAAAAGGATCCCCAACGGGGTACTTAGCTTTAGAAGACTTCAACTTCAATTTCGGAAACAAAAACTCAGCGGCTGACCGGCACTCGTGCGAACTGCTTCTGCTTCGGGCTCCTCGGCAAAAAAGACTGACGTAATGGCGTTGGCTGCCTGTTTTTATACCACTGACGACCTGACGTCAGTCCTGGAGCAACAGCAACAGACGCAGAAATACTAAGCCTCTGGTATTTGGGCCGACTGAGGGCTACCCCTGGCAGGATAACCCAAGTGTGATGACTGCAACAGTGAAACACGAAGAACATGCAAGTTATCACGGGCTTCTGCCACCGTTTGAGTAAACGAGAGAAGTACAGTAGATGTGCTGTGTTGTGGTCTAAAACCGTGTTGAGAGGGAGTTAGGAGATTTTTTCGAGTAAGTACTTGTGTAGCTGGGAGTGAATGCATTTTTCAAGTATCTTGGACATTGGGGATAGTACAGCTATGGGATGACAGTTTGAGGGGTCAGTGGAGTGGGATTGTATAAAAGGATTTCCACATGCTGGGGATGACAGCCTCAGTAATACAGCAATTTATAAAGGCAGAAATAGGGTAGGCAATAGAGCTGGCAGCAGTTTTAAGAAAGTTGGGGTAGACTGTCAACACAGGGAGAGAGCAGGGTTTGAGTATGTTCAACTGGGATTTGATAAAGGAAATGGGAGCAGGATGAAAGGAGACAGTATAAGAGGAAGATGGACTGTAAGGTAGGAGCAAAGAAGAGGGAGTGGGGACAGTGTTGAGTTAGTCTTTGACATGTGTCTATGAAATACTGATTTAATAGAGTGGCAGTATTGTGAGGTAAGGGGTTGGGGGTAGAAGGAGTACTAGGGTGGAGAATCTTATCGACAGTGGACCAACATTTTCTTTGTGTTTGTGTGTGGGCTGCAGTGTTTGGAAGCAAGAAATGAATTTTTATCTTTGATAAGTTTTTTACATGTGTTTCTAAGTTCTTTGTAAGGCTGGAGTAGGGTTGGAGTTTTTTTTTACTCAGGTTTTCCAAGCAATATCCCTCTGCCGCATGGTCGAGTGTGTTTGCTTAATGAGGCAGGGGGCACAGTTAGATTTAACCTAGACTTTTCTGCAAGGGGCCATGCTGTTCAGGATATCTAGGAATATCTTGCTGAATGCATTAACAGCATTATTAAGGGGTAGGTTAGAAAGGAAGGTCCCCTTTATTTTGGCCAGTGTGGAGTTGAATGTATCTGGGTCAAACTGAGTCAGGTTACGATGTTTTCTGTAGAGGTGTTCTTTGGATGTCTGTTGACAGTATCTATGGATATAGGTAGGAGAATGGTCGCTCAGGGAATTAGGCAGTATGCCAGGGTTGTGATAGGCACAAGTATCAGAAATAAGGATCCAGTCAAGAATGGAGCAGGAGTTATTTGTTAGTTCTGGTAGGGGAAGATATGAGTTGTTGGAAGTCATACAGAGTGACTGCATGATACAGCAAGTGGAGGAGAGAGAAGACCAATCAATATTAATGTCACCAAGTATAATGGTTTCATGGGGAATGTTTAGGGTGAGCATCCCCATAAAAACTTTTGAATACATTAATCAATACATTAACAATACAGTAACATGTTATAAATCACTTTACAAAAAACTTCTCCATGTACATTCATGATTTAGCCCTATAGGGCTAAATCATGAATGTATTCAAAAGTTTTTATGGGGATTTTTTTTTACTTAAGTAATTTATTAAGTGGGTGTGTTCAATATTATAAAAGGCTGCTAGTATGAGTGATTAGAGTTTACTCTGTTAAAGGCAAGTGCGGCCGAGGCGCTAGAGAGAAGATTGATTTTGTGTGGAAGTATATTTAACTTTTGTTACATATTTTACAATAAATTCAAAAAGCAATTCAGTGGAATTGGCCTGCAGTTTGTGGTATATCATTTGGCTTCTTTCGTTGGGTTGTGGTTCTTCAAGTTCTGCAGTTTTGTTTACCATGCTTTGGATGTTCAGAGAGAAAATTGTTAGGGATTCAGGGGGGAGTGAGTATGAATTGGGGGAGAAAAGTGTGTGGGTGAGGAGCTGGGAGAATGTAGGTTAGGGTTAGAGATGACTGGGCCAGGGTTGGGATGGATGTCTCTAGCCAACACAGAAGGGTGTCACAGAAAAATAGTAAGAGGGAGAGAAGGTCTGCAGTAGGGGAAGTACGAGACTTAGCACAGTTGGAAAGGGATACATCTGGATAAGTTTTGATTGTAAAGAGGTTGGAGGTAAGTAGAGAAAATAGGTTAGGAGAGATTTGTAGTGTGTGAGGGTTATTATGCGAGTAGTGACAGTAATAGAGAGTAGGTGCAGGAGTAAAGTATTGGAGTCATGTGTGGTATGAGGTAGATTGAGCTAGGAGCAGGAGAAAGGGGACAATTAAGATACTGAGGGGTAATATTGATTGGGGTGTTAGGTGAAAAGTTCATAGGTGTATACCAGGCTAATGGCCCTGGAGCCTTTACAAGCCTAGCCCAAAAAAACTGCACAGGCACAGTGCCACCCGATGTTAATTCACAGTGCCCCTATCCAGTAGGGTAACTGGAGTGATTCCTTGAGTGAAGTTTCTGTTACCCATCCACTCGTCAAGATTTCTCTTGAAGAGAGCCAGCAAGGTGCTCTACTTGACATGAACAGGAAGCTTATTCCAGAGTATGGGCCAGTCTTTGGGAGATGAACCTGTCCCTCCAGCATGTTCTGTTAATTGTGGTAATGAGGTTGTGATCTCTGGAGCGTGTGGCGCAGGGGAATTGGGATTTCTTTTGGTGTAACATTTCATGTAGGGCTGGGTCAGACATGGCTTTGTAAGTCAAGCAAAGATCACCTCTAAGCAGACGATAAGAGACTGAACAGCTGAAGTTTCTTGAATCTGTCCATGTAGGACATATGTGTTTAAAGCCTAGGATCCTTTTTGTGAGGTACTTTTGTGGCCTCTCCAGCTGTTTTTAGCATCTGGTCAGGTACATGCCAAACGGGGCACTATACTCAATGATTGGTCTAATGAGGGATAAGTAGAGGGGATGATGACCTCGTTCTTCCTGGATGCGAAATCTTTGGTTATAAGATGTGCCATGCAGAAGGACTTTCTGACCACAGTGGCAATGTGGTGGTTGAAGGTGAGGTGGCTGTCGACCTGGATACCCCGATCTCTTATGGCCCCCCTTCACTGTTCAGTGGGCTCCCATCAAAGTGGTAATTCATGGGAACTGATTTTTTTCCAAAAGGGATAATGCTTTTTTTGGCGTTAAGCTTCAGGCCATAGTTCAGACAACAGTCATTGGTCTCAGAAAGGCCATTTTGTAGGATGTCTACATCACTTGGGGAGTTGATAATGACTTCTAGCTTGCAGTCATCCACAAACTTGGTCGACCACAGTCCTTCTTTGTTGGCCTGGACTTTAAGTAGTAGATGCCAAACAGGAGAGGGTCCAGGACCGAGCCGTGTGGGACTCCACTCATGACTGGTTGACAGTCTGACTTGGAATCTGCAACTTTCACTCTGTGGGTCCTGTCAGTGAGCCAATTTGCAACCCACCTAGCGATGTAAGGATTGATGCCTAGTTTGGTGAGTTTATCAGTGATACCTGAGTGAGGAATGGTATCAAAGGCCTTGGACAGGTCGAGGTAGGCTGTATGCACTGCCTTAACCCCATCCACAGACTTAGTGACTGCCTCGAAGAAGTCAACCAGGTACAGCAGGCAGGCTCTACCCTTGGCAAAGTCAAACTTTGTGGGGTCAAGAGTTTGGAGACTGCCTATATCTTTGTTATGCAGATCTATGATGATGCACTCCATAACTTTACATACCAGACTTGTCAGGCTAATGGGACAATAGTTCCCAGGGTCTGTAGTTGCTCCCCCTTTATGGAGCAGTATAACAGATGTGCTGCCAGTTCATTTTGTAGCTCATGTAGGGACGCAGCCAGGGAAATTATCTGGTCCTATGGATGCTGTATTCTTGGCTTTGGACAATGCAGCTTTTAACTGTGCCACAGAAATGGTGGGTACCAGGCTTTCTTCTGGTATTGTGACAGGGCCCTTGGGGGGGTAAAGTTGTCACTGAATCTGTAGGCCTGTATGTTGGCTATATCTGTTAGCTCAGTATAGGAGGTGCCATTGTGCAAGAACTCAGAGCAAATCTGGGTGCTGCCTTGTAGGTTTTTGATACAGCTATAGAAGGCTTTGTGGTTGTTTTTGGTGTCAGCCGCAATTCTGCCTTCATAGCTGGCTTTAGAGGATTTGATAAGGGATCTCAGCTTTTTGTTGAGACTGATAAGGGAGGTTTTCCAGTCTTGTGACTTCATTTTTTTCTGCAACAGTTTCTTCATTTTGTTGTAGAGTTTTTTGATGAATGGGGACCACCAGATTGGCTTCCTTTTTTTTGGAGGAGAGCGTCTTAGTTCTATTTGGTATGGCAAGGTCCAGGCATCTGTGTACAAGATCACACAGTGCAGTGCACTGGTGTATGATTTGGCAGTCATGCAGCTATTTTCCATTGGTATGGGTGCCGATAAGTTACCCACCTCTATTTTTAGGAGCCCAAAGCTGGCTTTAAAAAAGTTTTTCAGGGTGGTTACCTTAGCAGGGGGTGTAGGTTAGATGGAAATTTCCATGGTGATCAGTTGTGGTCAGATTTAACCAGGGAGGAATTGACTATAGGTGTGGAGCAACAGTCTCCTATGTTTGTGATAACCAGGTTGAGGATGTTGCTTCCTCTAGTAAGGGTCAGAATGAGCTGGTTCAGGGCATTAGAACTGATAAATTCCAGAAAGCGTCGGGCCTGTTCATTGGTACTTGAATAGTTTTCCCAGTAGATGTAAGGGTAGTTGAAATTACCCAGTATGAGAGTATTGGGTTGGATCTTGATAGATTCCACGGTGCTTAGGAACTTGGACTGAGAGTCTAGGGACATGTTTGGAGCTCTGTAGCAGGCTATGACTTGTATCTCTGTCTTACCCAGTGTTAGTTTTACCCAAAGTATCTCGGATGCATTATGCTAGGCTACCAGCCTAGAGGTGTGCGTATACTTTAAGAATATGGAGACACCACTGCCTTTGGAGCTACTTGTGTATTCTGGGGCTGAAAGGTATAGAATGAGTGGTAGCCTGGGGGCACAGGGGTGCTTTCTGCCTCTTTAACCCAGGTCTCCGTTACAGCACATATGTCGACATTCTCCATTTTGAGGAGAGCTTTGAGCAAGTGGATCTTAAGATTTAGACTTCTAGCAGTGAGCAGCATTACGATCAGATTGCATTTGCTTGTAGCTGTTATGGTGGAATTTTGTTCTTTGAAACACTGCCTAAAAAGGCACTATAGCGGTGGCTAGACCCTTGGCCAGTACCCGGAATCCCAGCGGTGACAGATGCAGGCCTTCTCTGGCAAAGCATCATGGTCTGTCGATCCTGCTGTCTCACGCAGACAGATAATGGAAACTTAGCCAATTATTGAAGTCAATCATTTTCTGTTCGTACTGTGCTACCATTCTGGGCGATGGTAGAATACTGCTCAGAGCTAGGGTCATACCTGCCTGGGGCCACATAAGAAAGTTCCATCACATCTCTTTTCAAGTAGCCCAAGAAGGTACGTCTCAGGTCATTCACACCCACATGGACAATGACAGAGTCATATTTGTACTTGTGGAGTGACCTGACTGCATGTGTTATGTGACGGATCCTGGCACCTGATATACAACTGTCATCTTTTCCTTGTTCAACCTAGTGAGTGGGACATCAGTGTGCCTCACAATTGAGTCTCCTATGATTAGTACATTGGGCAAATTGTTTTGCCTTAAGGGCTTAGGTTAAGGGGAACATTGTGGTGGTGAGCTATGTGCTCTGGGGTTGGTGGTGTGTTGTGGTGGTCGAGTGTATTTTTGTCTCGGGGGGGGGGGGGTCTCTGTTTAGGTAAATTTTTACTGACAGCCTCCACAAAGGTGGGTTTATTTATGGTTTATGTTTCTTTGTGTGGATTGTGAAGGTTGGCGTTTTGGAGGGCTGTGTGTTCTATGTAGTGAGTTGTGGGTGTTGACCTCCTTTTGACCAGCAAGTCCAGTCTGGGTTAGAACATGCACTGCTTCCAGTTTGGTGATATAAGTACATCTCTCACAGGTATGAGTGTTGGGAGGTAAGAAGACAGGGTTGTCTGTGTACATTAGATAGTTACCACACTGTCTCAGAATGCCCAAGTGCAACAGGTTACCAGGAGAAAGCACAGGAAATTGCCCTACAATCATACCGGAAGTGGTGGTCAAAACAAATAAGTACTGGTAATGTTACTGTGTAGGAACAGCTAGTGCTGATAGCACCTAAGTGTGCTACAATTAATGGTATAAAAGCCTGTTAAAGTGCTAGCCGATTATGCTAACTGAAGTGCAAGAAGTAAAAGAACAAGCACGTTCTAAGGGAAAAATTAAAGAGCAGACTTTTTGGCAATGGTAATAGTTGACCTCGGCTGAGCATGTTCGAAGGGAAAACTTGAAGAGCAGACTTTCTGGCACCAGTAATAATTTACCTCAGTTGGATAGAAACGGTTGGGAAATGAGGTTGATAAGTGGAGCAGACTGGATTTGAAGGGTTAGAGTGCAAGAGGTGGTGTAGTGTACAAGGAGGGGAAGGGTTGTTGAGCAGGAGGGGTAGTGGTTGACTGGAGAGAAGGGGGGGTGATTGGGATGGTAAGGTGATTGGTCAGGGTGTGATGAGGGTGGGGTGTGGAGAGTACAAGTCTAATGAAAGTGGGGGTGGGTGGGAATAAAGGTAGGGTAATGGAGCGTGGGGTGTGGAGAGTACAAGTCTAATGAAAGTGGGGGTGGGTGGGAATGAAGGTAGGGTAGTGTAGCGGAGTGACTCCGAGTGTAGTGAGGGTGAATGAAGTGGGGTTAGCCCGATCGGAAGCAAGATATGATGACAAAGAAAAATTCAGGTAGGTCAGGGGGGAGGGAATGCAAGTTGTGAGGGGGTCCAGGCCTAAAGTAATGAAACTTCTTCTGTATACTGCTGTTACATCACTATATTAACTAAAAAAGGCTTTATTTAGCTACGGTGTGTTCACAGTTTCAACCTAAAAGATTAAGAAACCCTAAAGTACAGGAACTGCTATGTGAGATTTGCAAAGCTGAAACTGTAGCCAAGCCACAGGTAAATTCTTTCACCTAGTGGCAAAAAATTGGTGCGTTATTACAGCATGGGAGGTATTTAAACTAATGGAAAAGAGAAAGTATATGTTAAAAGTAATAAAAGTGGTGAGAAAGGATGGTTCGGGTGGTTCAGTGTGTGTGCAGGCTACAAATAAGCAAATGCAGTTGTACAACAGGTAAATATTTGAAATAGTAGTAGGCAATCATCTACACAATATCACTGCAAGGGAGAGCTTCCAGGTCCGAGATGGTATAATAGTTAAAGTGTTCCTCAAAGCTCAAGTTGCGGAACCAGTTGTGGGAGGTAGAAAGTATTTTCAAAAAGCAAGGGAGATGCAATAATAAAAAAAAAAAAAAAAAAACACAGAAAAATAACCAGCATTAGTATAAGACATAGCCAGCAAGTAAAGCCGATAGAGTTCAGCAGCTATAGTAAGCAGGAGCCAAGGCGAATATATTCAAAATGTAGTATGGTGGCATCGGAAGGAGAAATAGGAAAAAATAAGCTGAAATACAGAGGGTGGAAAACGAGTCAAAGAAGATGCAGAAATAGGAAGGGATAGTTCAGAGCTAAGAGAGCGAGTGCACTGGGAAATGCAAGATAGGGAGAGTGAAACACTGAGTTATGAGAGAAGACAGTAGAGTACGATTGGATAAAGGGAAGAGGAGATACAAGAGGATGTTTACTAGCACAATTACAGGCAATACAATTTTTTTCTTCTTTTTAAGGAAGAGACAAGCCTGGAGGGTATAGGGCCCAAGGATGGCCCAGGTTCAGACGGTTGCATACCAGTGGAAGGGCCGGTCTAGATGTCCATAGCAAGCAGAGGTTCCCCCTTGTCATCAGCGTCCGACGTCCACATTTCTGCCCTAGGTTCTGCGGCCTCTGAAATGGTACCTGGTGTATACCTGAATCGGCTGGTTCCGTACCTTATTCCAGTCAGTCACAGACGAATGTCGGGTGGAGGAGGTGCAGCAGCAAGCTCAGGCCTGGAAACTTTGGCCTTCTTTTTTTTGCTGGCTCAACAGTTTGACTGGATGGCCTTTCCATTGCCACAGCCAGGCATTTAAGATGCTGGTTTTCCAAACCAATGTTTAAGGTGTGCAGATGGCTGCAAAGAGTCTGAGGGACAAAGGCCTGACAAATCACACAGGTTTTATGGTTGTGGCTGGGCCCTAGGCAGACAAGGCAGAGGTAGTGGGTGTCTTTATGGGGGATCTGACATCTGCACCTACACTTTCCCTTCCTGGATGACATGAACCTGAGCAGGCAAGTAGTGACCAAAATAAGAAGAAAGGTGCCAACAGGGTACTTATCTTAAACATAAAGGATCTGACAGTAGAGACGGCAAGATGAGCTGATGTTCGACTGGTGGCAGAGAAGTTCTGGAGAAGCTACATGCAGACATCATTTTTATGGCCCATGTACCCTACGGCCAACATCAGATGTCCCATGTACCTTGCAGTGACTAAAATGTTTTGGATACTGGCCAAACGTTCGGGTAGAAAAGATTAGAATCACCCAAAGGGTATGAACACCGCAACATGTGAACAGTGCATCAAATTTCATCTACAGCAGTGTGGCTTAAGAAGGCTGCTGAGGTAGCAACTGATCTAGTGGAATGAGCTTTTTTTTTTTTTTTTGGTAAGGACAACCCATCAGCCTTGTAAACAAAAGTGATACACAGTCAGTAAGCCAATTAGACAAGGTGACCATAAATACTCCTTTTGTGGTGTAACTCCGGAAAAGGAAACAAAAAGAGCTGGTCAGCTTTCCTAATGTTTTTCATCTTATGTATTTAAAATAATATTTGTCGATGCAGATCCGAACAGTGAAGACTGTTTTTGCCTTTACTGATGAACTGAGGAAAAACACTGACAAATGGAGACTGGTTTAAGCTGGACTCAGAGGCCACTTTTGGCAAAAAAAAAAAAAAAAAAAAAAAAAAAAAAAAAAAAAAGACGTTATGTTCTTACTATAATGTTCAATCTGTGCTGTTGATCTTCATTCACTCTTGACTAATGGGTTTCGGTACCGTCCCCAGAACCGACTTGGCCATTGTATCAAGCTCGCACCAGCCAGAAACTCTCCAGCTAAGGCTACCCATACTGCCTCTCTTCTCTTCCCTTCAGATCGAGTTTTGCCTGTAGAAATAAAATGTGGAAGCTTTGTCTGAGCAACTGCCCTACTAAAAAAACAGGACTTGTTCCAGACCTCCAGGAGTCTTTGGATGGGGCTGGAGGGTGGGATGTCCAGAATGAAGATCGACAACACAGACTAAACTTTATGGTACGAACATAAATTTATTTTATTTATTTATTTATTTACATTTGTTGACCGGGTTAGTCTAGCTGGATACATATCCCCTTTCAGTAGAGGCCCGAGGAGAAAAGCTCCAACATGAGTAAATTAATACATTCAAAATATTCTAAAAAAAAAGACTAGCTTCACATTACAAAATAAGACATGAAAAAAAAAATAATAATAAATCGAGAATAATGTAACGTTTCATTAGAGTAGAAGTAAAAAATAAACAAGTCTTAATGCTTTAGTAGGGTTCATGTGAAGTCAATCAAAACTAAAACATTAGAACATTAGGAAACTTGTTATAGTGTTGTTCGTAAGATATGGGAGGGTAATTGTTAAGGAAGCAAGAGAGAAGGAACCAGGGGAGGGGAGAGATGAAAAGTAGATTCAATCAGGCTTTGAGCAGGGGCAAAGCCAATGTATTTTAAGGTGGTCTCTAAGGTGTTTTTTAAAGATTAGAGAGGATGAGAGTGAGGTGAGTGTATTAGGAAGTTTGTTCCAGATTTTACCCACAACATTGGAGAAGAGGGAATCGTCTGCTTTGTTATTAGAAGGGTTGCTGGCAATAAGAAGTTTATTAGCTGAGCGTAGTGTTGAAAGATTTTTATAAGGGGAGATCAGATTAGTAAGGATGGGAGTATTAGTAGGATGGTGCAGGATTTTTTGTGCAATCACAAGTTGATTGTATTGTAGTTGATTTTGTAGTTCTAACCATCTGAGTTGTTTAAGGTTGAGGCAGTGATGAGTTCTGTATGGAGAGCCAGTGGCAAATCTGGTTATGTTATTGTAGCTAGTTTCAAGATGTGTGAGATTATGCTTTGATAGATTGGTGTAAATGGCAGAAGCATAGCATAGGGTGGAAGTAAGGTGAGTCTAGGATATGGATTTCTTAGCTAGAGTTGTAAGGAAGGGTTTTATTCTATACAGGGAGCCTAATTTTTTATTAACAGTTTTTATAATATTATTAACATGGGCATCGAAGCTAAGGTTATGGTCAATAGTTATGCCAAGTAGTTGAGCAGTAGAATCAGGGGAAATGCAGGTTCCATATGTAATAGTGAAGTGGAACTGAGGAGATTTTATGGTGGGAGTAAAGAGTAGTAGCTTAGTTTTCTTAGGGTTAAGAAGAAGGCAGCGTTGTGTGAACCAGTTTTCAACTGTGTTAAATACATTTTGTGTAGGGGTGTGGAGAGAGGAAGAAGACTTGGCAGTACAGATAAGAGTAGAGTCATTAGCGTATTGTATACAGGTGGATTGTGGAAAAACAGTATGGAGATCATTAATAAAGATGGAGAAAAGAAGAGGGCCTAGGATAGAACCTTGAGGAACTCCAGTACTTAACTGGGAGGTATGTAGATAGATTATTGTCCCAGAGTACTGCTTGTTGTCTGTTTTCCAGATAAGATTTGAACCAAAGGATTGCTTGTGGGTCAAGAGATTGGGCTTTTAGCACATTGGTAAGTAGGTTATGATTGACCATATCAAAGGCTTTGGAAAGGTCAATAAATAGAGCAGCTGAGAGACAGTTATTGTTACGATTCCTATTTATGCAATCAGTAAAAGTTAAAAGGGCAGAAGTAGTGCTATGAAAGGGCCTAAATCCATGTTGGCAGTTAGCAAGCAAGTTGTTTTGGAAAAGGTGCTGGAGTAGCTGATGGTGAATACATTTTTCCATAATTTTGGCTAGTGGGGAGAGTAGAGCAATAGGACGGTAGTTGGAGATTTCAGTAGATTTACCTCCTTTGTGCAAAGGGATTATATGTGAGAATTTCCAAATAGAGGGGATGTAGGCTTCAGAGATGGATCTGTTTATCAGGACAGAAACAGGGTATGCTATGGCTTTGGCTTCAATTTGAAGGTATTCTGCTGGGAGGCAATCAGCAGAGGGAGTGCAGGGTTTGAGTTTTTGAAGGAGTTTGCAGATAAAGGAGATGGGAACAGGTTGCAAATGAAGGGAGGGAAAGGGACTGTTAGTGTGTTGTGTAGGAGTGGGGGACATGGGAACTAGAGTTTGAGTTAAAGTTTGAATAGTTTCAATGAAGTAATTGTTAAAGGCATTAGCTATTTGCAGAGGATTACTACTAGGAATAGAGCATGGAGAAGGAGTTGTGGCATGTCCTGGTTTGAGAAGTTTATTAATGCCAGACCAGAATTTTTTAGGATTATTAGAGTGTGAATGTTGCAGGTGGGAGTAGTAGTTTTTTTGTCTGAGATTATATCCTTTTTGACAGCATTTCTTAGTTGCTTAAAGTATAGATGATCTACAGAGCTTTTAGAGGTTCTCCATCTTGCCCATATTTTATTTCGTAGAAACATTTTTTCTTTGGTTTGTTTTGTGAGCCAGGGGGCTATTTTTGTCCTGATTCTGGAGGAGCGGAAAGGAGCATGGTTATTTAGAATATGAAGGAAAGTAGAATTAAAGTAAGAGATTGCTTCATCTAGATTAAGTAGTTTTAGAGATGACCAGTTACATACATTTAGTTCATTAATAAAGTTCTCAGCACGGAAATGTTTTTTAGAACGATAGGTGACAAAATTGTTCTTTTTTGGGAGATATTTCTTTTGTTTAGTGATAAAGGTTAGAATGTGATCACTAATGTCAGGGAGAGATCCTACCTTATAGGTATCTGGGTAACTATTTATAAGGATTCAGTCAAGAGTAGTTTCTTTGCTATTTGGTTTGTGGATTCTACTGGGGAAGTTTATTATTTGATTGAAACCAAATAGATTAATATGGGTGCTGGGGGTGGGGGAATTACATAAGGTCCAGTCTATATTAAAATTGCCTAGGACAATTGTTTCTTGTAGTAAATGGGTAAAAAGGCTATTGAGAATGTTTTCTAGGGTGCTAATATTATTTCCTGGAGGGATGTAAGAGCAGATAATATAGATTGCTTTAGAGCTATTCAATTGGAGTTTGATAGTAAGGGTCTCAGCATTGGTATTTGAGGGGAGTGATACATCACAGACTGAAACCAGAAGATCAGATTTGAACAAGATAGCTACACCGCTACCTTTTTTGATGTACGGTCATATCTTAGTATATTATATCCAGGAGGGGTTATTTCTAGGTCACGAGTGGAAGGTTTTAGCCAAGTTTCAGTAAGGCAAAGGATATCAAATGGATAAACCTGAAGGAGAGCATGCAGTTGACTAATTTTGTTGTTAATGCTACGAATGTTAAAATGTGCTATACTGAGAGAGTTCTGAATTATTAAAGAAGAGGTAGCATTATTAAATGATGGATTCTGTAGATTGGTATTTGGTGAGGGTGGACCAGGATTGGGATGAGTATCTCCACCTGTTAAAATGTTAATTGTTTGAATGGATGAAATCTTTAAGTATTTATAGTACTTGGGTGGGGTTAGCTTATTGGGGAGGTAAGAAACATGGGTGTTCCTATGGAACTTGGGAAGCAAATAGGCTGAAGTAGAGGTAATGTTGCTATGGGAAAGGCTGTGGGGATGTATGATGGGGAGTGTTTGTAGATAGGTTACATTGTGCTTTAGAGTGCAGTGTTCATATGCAGTGAGTGAGTGTGTTAAAGATAGAAGGAGAAATAAGGAAGAGGAGACAAAGTTTTTCAGGGAAGGTTTGAGAGAATGGGCCATTAGGGGAGTGGAATAGAGAGGTTATATACAGGAGGTAGGAAGCTGAAAGTGTAGATCAAAGGTAGGGAAAGATAAATGTTAAGGTTTTAGAAAGATAGTCAGAAGATGGGAGAGGGGAGTAGATGATAAACTACTTAAATTCTTTATCTGATGTTCCAAAAATGTGAAATACTGATAAACAAGAAGGCACTGAGGTAACATAACAGGTAAAATCACAAAACCTTTATTGTCCAAAAGTGAATTGAAAATCGTAAGTATAGCAATTTTGACTGACTAAGCGCTTTCACCCTCATGGGCATCTTCAGAGTCAGTTAACTTCATTGAAAGCAAAGTTTAAATACAGCTATCAATTAATACATAGTTAGTCAGAGGTAGTAAAGCAGGATAGTAATTAATTAAATAATTATCCCCAGAAATACTTGTTCACCAAGCCTTAAAATCCTACACAACAGTAATAAAGGTTTTGTGATTACTAAAAATTCCCCCAGATCTTCATGTTTATCAGTATTTCACATTTTTGGAGTTGCTCAGTATTCATTCCCCTTTGTTCTGTGGATTAGAAAAGAAGGTTGGCAAATGAATGGACTGATTAAGGGCCACACTGGATACCCCCTTTGGGCATAAAGGAGGGATTGGTCCCAAGGAGCTTTTCCAATACAAAGTTAAGGTCCCAGGCTGGAGTAGGGGCTCTCCTGGGTGGTCTTAAGTTTTTGCCTCCGCTGAGGAAATGCTTCAGCAGTGGTTGAGAGAAGAGGGGTAGCTCTGTATTATAATGTGCTGAAATGCCTGAGGCATGAATTTTGATGGAATAAAAGGAAAGGCCCTTGTGAAGCATCTCAGTTACGTATTGAAGAATATGAGGTAAATTGGGCACTGCTGTGCCCATCCCCTGAGTTTGGCTCCAGGAACAGAATCTTTTCCATTTTTCAGCATAGGATTTTCTAGTACTAGGCCTCCTTGCCTTCAGAATGACATCCATCACTTGCTTACTGAGGGATGGTAACAGAGATCAGGTAATTAGCTAGGCTGCAAAGTTCAGGGTTTGAAGCTGTGGGTGCAGAATCTGGCCCTCCTGCTGTGACACTGCGCAAAAGGGGGTACTAGTGTTGGCGTGGCCAGTCTGGTGCAATCAGTATTGTCCTTGAATTGTCCTGTTTGATCTTTAGTAGTTGGGTTACCTGCTTGCAGGTAGCCCTCAGTCGGCCTTATTAACAAAGTATTGGGTCCTGCGTCGGTTGCTGTCCCTTCTTCCATGACGTCAGCTCGTCAGGGGTATAAAACATGCAGCCGACGCCATTACATCAGTTTTTCTTGCCCCAGATGTCAGGTCCCCCCTAATAGGGAGCAAATAAGTATAAAAGTACAATGATATACCTCCAACAAAAAAGCAAACACACCGAAAAGGCTTTTAAGCATAGTAAAGGAAAGTAGAGGTAAAGCCAAAAGAAGTTAAGGGACTGGAGGGAAGGTAACCAGGACTGCAACAGTGAATACACTCGAACATCTACATTTATGGTAAATGCACACAACTGTACTATGTTCTTCATGTTTCACTGTTGCAGTCATTACATTTGGGTAGATTCCCAAAGCTTTGGTTGGGAGGAGGAATTTAGATAGTGTTAGGACCAGCTATAAGACCCTGCAAGGCTGCAGTGGCAAAGCCAGCCCTGGATTTAGAGAAAATTGGCAAATTATAATGCTTGGTGAAAGCATGTACAGAACTCCAGGTAGCAGCTTCTAGGATGTCTCTGGTAGGAAAGTACAGTTGTGTACACTTACCATAAATGTAGAAGTTAGAGTGTATTCACTGTTGCAGTCATTACATTTGGGTAATCTGCTGGCAGGTTGCCCTCAGTCAGCCTGAATTCCAAAGTCTTGGGTCCTGCGTCGGTTGCTGTCTCCTCTTCCATGACGTCAAGTCGACAGGGGTATAAAAAATGCAGCAGACGCCATTTTCTTTAGTTTTTCTGGCCCCCGGTGTCAGGTGCCCCCAAAAAGGTAGCAATATTATATATAAATATATATATACATGCATAAATATAAACTACCTTCATCTACAAGCAAATACACCACATAAGTTGTAGAAGACAGAGAAGGAAAGATAAACTGTAGAATGACAGAGGGATGGCGGGAGGGTAACCTGGGCTGCAACAGTGAATACACTCGAACATCTACATTTATGGTAAGTGTACACAACTGTACTATGTTCTTCGTGTTTCACTGTTGCAGTCATTATATTTGGGTAGAAACCCAAAGCTATGGTTGGGAGGCTGGAGCTAAACAGCATTAGGTGTGGCTATAAGGCCCTGCAGCACTGCAGTGGCAAAGCCTGCCCTGGACTTAGAGTAGAGAGGCAAATGGTAATGCTTTGTAAAGGTTTGAATAGAACTCCAAGTAGCAGCCTTTAGAATGTCTTTGGTTGGTACTCCTCTGAGAAAGGCTGCCGAAGTAGCTGCAGCTCTGGTGGAATGAGATCTAATGCCCTTGGGCACAGGCTTACCATGGTGTAAGTAGCAGAAAAGGATGCAGTGGCTTATCCACTTTGAAACTGTCTGCTTTGAGATGGCCTTTCCTTGTGATCCTGCAGCATATGACACTAGTAATTGCTCAGTTTTTCTTAGAACTTTTGTCCTGCTCAAGTAGAATCTTAGCTGTCTGTGCATGTCCAAGGAATGCAGAATTCTCTCCCCTTTGTTCTATGGATTTGGATAAAAAGTTGACAAATGAATTGCTTGGTTAAGAGCCACACTGGAAACCACCTTAGGTATAAAAGTAGGATTTGTCCTCAGAGACACCCTGTCTGGGGAAAATATGATAAAAGGCTCTACAGCCATGAGGGCCTGTAGCTCTGAAACTCTTCTTGCTGAAGTAATTGCTAGTAGCAGAGCTGTCTTCCATGATAAGAACTTTATATCAGCGGTAGCAGCTGGTTCAAATGGAGGCAGGGTGAGCTTTCCAGCACATAACTGAAGTCCCATGCAGGTAATGGTGATCTTCTAGGAGGCCTTAGGTTTTTGGCTCCTCTAAGATACTGCTTTAGTAAAGGATGAGAAAAGATTGGTGGCTCTGTATTGTAATGAGCCGAAATGGCAGAGGCATGGATTTTGACTGATGAGAAAGATAGGCCTTTGTCAAGCATCTCAGCTAAGTACTGTAATATCTGAGGAATATGTGGTTCTGCTGTATCAGTTCCTTGTGCTTGATTCCAAGCACAGAATCTCTTCCATTTGTCAGCATAAGATTTTCTAGTACTAGGCCTTCTGGCTTCCAAAATGACATCCATCACAGCTTTACTGAGTGGTGTCGTTCGTATAATTACATGATTAGCCATGCTGCCAGGTTCAGAGTCTGTAGTTGATTGCGCAGGATCTGATCGTTTTGCTGGGACAGTAGTTGTGGTCTTTGAGGCAAGATACAGGCTGGGTATTGAGACAAATTCCTTAGGATTGGGTGCCAGTATTGGTGGTGCCAGTCCGGGGCAATTAATATCATCTTTGGCTTCTCTTGTCTGACTTTTAGGAGGACCTTGGGTAGAAGAGGCAGAGGAGGAAAGGTGTAAGCTGACAGTTTTTTCCAGCTGAAGGACAGGGTGTCCACTTTCCATGCTTGTCTGTAGTAAGTCCTTGTGCAGAATATTTTCAACTGATAATTTTGAGGAGAGGCAAACAGATCTATGTCTGGGCTCCCCCATTTCTCTGTTATCATGCTGAATACTTGTGGATTTAGTTGCCACTCGTGAGGATCCATAAGGTTTCTGCTTAAGTTGTCAGCCAGAGTGTTCAGTTTTCCCGGCGGGAATTGAGCTTGAAGATTTATTTGGTAGGTCAAAGCTGTTTCCCACAATGCCATGTCTAATCTGCAAAGGGGTATGTGTGCCCCCTTGCTTGTTTATATACCACATGACTGCGGTGTTGTCCGTCTTTATTAGTAGTTGTCCTGGATGTAGTAAGCCCTTGAAGGCTGTTAGGGCATTTTGAACAGCTAGCATCTCTTTCTGGTTGATATGTAGATGCATTTGATTTGGTGCCCATATGCTCTGAATCCATCTTCCTGCCATGTGGGCCCACCCATACATAATCTGATGCGTCTGTTAAGGTTTGGCTGGCAAGGGTGGAGTCAATGGCCGTCCCATGTTTTGGTGACAGGCCTTTACCCATCATAAAAATTCCTGTTGCAGGCAGGAAATGAGAGGAACCATTGTTTCCAGACTGTGTGAATGTTGACTCCATAAACTTTTTAGGTACCATTGTAGTTTCCTCATATGCAGTCTTGCATATGGAATTAGTAGGATGCAGGATGCCATGAAGCCCAGAGCCTGCAGAATTTGTCTTGCAGAAGACTAGGCTTTTGTTGCCTTCAGTTTGAATTAAGTAGTCAATTGCCTTTGTTTGTCTGGCGTGAGGTAAGTCATCTGGGCAGTTGTATGCAAGCTTACACCCAGGAATGTTATCTTTTGAGAGGGCACCAGTTGTGATTTCTTTTCGTTTATTTTGTACCCTAGGCATGCTAGAAGCCTTTTCACAAACGCCAGGTGTTGTATAAGTGTCTCCTTGTTCTCTGCTTGAATGAGACAGTCGTCCAAGTAAGGATATATTTGAATACTTCTTTGTCTGCAAAATGCAATTACGGGTGGCAGGCACTTTGTAAAGACCCTGGGCACAGCAGATAAGCCAAAGGGCAGTGCAGAGAATTGGTAATGCATTAAGCCAGCCTTGAATCTGAGGTATTTTCTGCATGACTGCCTTACTGGGACATGCAGGTATGCATCTTTTAAGTCTAGAGTCACCAGCCAAGCATTCTTGCCCAGCATGGGCAGAAGCTGTTGCAAAGTGAGCATTTTGAATTTTGAAATGTCCAGGTATGTATTCAAAATCGATAAATCCAGTATTGGCTGCCAGGCCTTGTCCTTTCTGGGTACCAAGAACAGTCTTGAGTAAAACCCTTATCCTTTTTCCTGTTCTGGTACTGTCTGAATGGCCCCCATATCTATGAGGGACGTAACCTGTTTCTGAGCCTCTGCCCATTGTTTTTTTGGCAAGTCTGGCCAACCATTTGTCACTGGCAGAGTGTGGAAATGGAATCTGTATCCCTGTGATACGATGTTCAGTACCCACTTGTCCTGGGTTATTAACTGCCAATTTTGAGCAAAAAAGTGCTAATTTTCTCCCTATGGGTGCTGCCAAAAGATAAGTGCTTGGTGTAGGCAGAGGGAAGTCATTGGGGTTGCTTTCTGTAGGTTTGTGCTTTATCTCCTCTAGATTTGGAGGTGGATGCGATCCATTGCTTTGACCTGAATGACTCTTGAACCTGGTACCCTTAGAGTGTCTGGATTTGCCCCTTTGAGCTCTGTCTGACACAGGAAAGGACCAATTTTTTGTAGGCCAGTGTCTACTGAATCTAGGTGGCTGCACTTGTACGAAATCTTTAACAGTTTGCATAGGCTTAGCTTTGTCTTCCATTTTCTTTAAAACCTCTTCTGCCTTAACACCAGAGAGTCATGCTGTAAAGGTGCATCTAGCAATTTAGCTTTAAGATGATCAGGCAAATTTTGTACATTTAACCAGGCATGCCTCCTAATCACAGATCCAGTAACTGCGGCCCTGCAGGAGGCCTCTAAAGAATCAAAACCACATTGCAATGTATGCTTTCCCAACTTGTTCAGCTGCATGCAATAAATCCTGCAATTCCTTATTTTCTGCACATTCTGAAATCAACATCATTTTCTGTTTCAGCAACCCCATAACATGTTGTTGGTACTTACGCATATGAAATTGACAGTTTAAGGCCCTGATTGCCAAGGTTGCAGATGTATAAACCTTTTTTCCCCATCTGTCCAGCGCCCTTGAATCTCTGTTGCAGGGGGTAGGGTTTTTTGCTATTGAGGCCTTAACTCCCTTTGGCCCCTGTGAAATAGTTTCAGGATCAGCAGCAGGGTTTATAAATAAAAAAATTATAAGAGTCAGGGACCCTGTAATACCTGTCAGGCTTACTGGGAGCCGGAGGTAAAGAGTCAGAGGTCAGGCTCGACTCCGAAAAAACATCATCCACAATGTCTAACAAAGGGGGAATGGCTAAAGGCTTGTGCTGAGGGAGGAGGAGGAAATCCCTAAGCCTCTTTTTTGATTCTGAGAAGTCTTGACTCTCCCAGTGAAAATGCCCCCTCAAAGTATGCAAGGTTTCTCCAAATGAAAAATCCTCAGGAGGAGATGCAGATGGAATGGACTCCTCAGCATCAGAATCCTCATAAGGACGTACAGATAATTTCTGATCAGAAGAGGAATTAGAAGAAACAGAAACCTGATCTGAAGATTCATAGTCAGTGTCTTGCCTAGGCCTCTTATCTGGAGGGGGATGGGTACCCCTGATCAAGGTAATAAGGTCTTCAGCCATTTTGATCATCTGTTTTTTAGGCATAGAGGCCTGTGCACATGGCTCAGACGTCAGTGTTTTAGAAGGAGTCTTTGCCTTTGGTTTTGCAGCTTGGTTTGATATAAAAATGTTGAGGTCTGAATACACCCTCAGAAGCCGGTGCCTGCTCAGTGGCTCTGGACCCATCCGAGGGAGGTACATCCGTCGGTCCAATACCTTGAGTATCTTGCGGCATGCCAGACTCCACATGGGTGCCTGTAGAGGCCTGCGACTCGAAGGTAGCGGATATAAGGGGCTATGAAAGCGCTTCACTGAGTACCGGCGAACCATCAACTGGCTTAGGAGAAGCTTCGTCGTCGGTTTTGGATCTCGACTGCCTTTCTCTGTCCTTTTCTTTGAGTTTTTTATGTACTCCGGTAGTCGGATTGCTATCCGATGACATCTCTGGGTAGCTAAATCTGTTTCCAAAATACTTAGATGCAAAAATATACCGACGCTTAATAGTGCATCGGTTAAATCTAGCACAAAACCGACAGCCAGGCACGTTGTGATCAGGGCCTAGGCAAGGAATACAGTATAAATGGAAATCCTTATGAGGTATTTGCTTCCCCAAGAAATACAATTATTAACTTTTTCTGACATCTGTAAAAAGCAAGAAAAAAGTTTCCCCAACAGGGTACTTAGCTTTATTGAAGACTTCGGTTCTGAAACTCAAACGCAAATATTTCAGTGGTCGGCCGACCGGCACTTGCGAAATGGTTCTGCTTCGGGCACCGCACGGCAAGAAAGACTAAAGAAAATGGCGTTGCTTGCATGTTTTATACCCCTGACGACCTGAAGTCAGGGTAGAGGAGACAGCAACAGATGCAGGACCAAAGACTTTGGAATCCAGGCCGACTGAGGGCAACCTGCCACCAGATTACGCAAATGTAATGACTGCAACAGTGAAACACTAAGAATATCGACTCTGAGAAAGGCTATAGAGTTAGATGCCGCCCTGGTGGAGTGAGGTCTGATCCCCTGGGGGATATGTTTTCCATGGTGCTTATAGCAGAAATGAATGCAATGGCCTATCCATTTAGAAATGGTTTGCATTGAAATAGCCTTCCCCTCTGCCCCTGCAGCAAATGCTACCAGCAGTTGTTCAGGTTTCCTTTGAGGTTTAGTCCTGTCCAAGTAGAATCCGAGTTGTCTGTGCACACCTAAGGAATGCAGTATCCGTTCCCCTTTGCTCTGTGGATTGGGAAAGAAGGTTGGCAAATGAATGGACTGATTAAGAGCCACACTGGATACCACCTTGGGCATGAAGGATGGATTGGTTCTGAGGGACACCCTGTCCGCATGAAAGATGATGAAAGGCTCCACAGCCATAAGGGCCTGTAATTCAGATACCCTTCTAGCTGAAGTGATTGCTAAAAGGAAAGCTGTTTTTAAGTCTGCAGTAGCAGCTGGCTCGAAAGGAGGTAGAGTGAGTTTCTCCAAAACACAGTTAAGGTCCTAGGCTGGGGTAGGAGCTCTCCTGGGTGGTCTCAAATTTTTAGCCCCTCTGAGGAACTGGTTGAAAAGTGGGTGAGAGAAGGAGGGGGGGGTTCTGTGTTATAATGAGCTGAAATGGCTGAGACATGGATTTTAATGGGGGAAAAAGACAGGCCCTTGTGAAGCATCTCAGTTAAGTATTGTAAAATTGGAGTTAAATTGGGCACCACTGTGCTCATCCCTTGAGATTGGTTCCAGGCGCGGAATCTTTTCCATTTTTCAGCATAGGATTTTCTAGTGCTAGGCCTCTTTCCTCTAAAATGATATCTATTCACAGGTTTAGTGAGGGGTGGTAAAGGAGAGATTATGTAATTAGCCAGGCTGCAAGGTTCAATGTTGGAAGCTGAGGGTGCAGAATCTGGTTCTCCTGCTGAGACAACAGGGAAGGAGTCTGAGGCAGGTGCCATGGGGGTAACCGTGACACACTGCACAGGAGGGGTTACCAGTGCTGGTGTGGCCAGTCTGGAGCAATCAAAATCATCCTTGTTTTTTCCCGTTTGGTTTTTAGTAGTACTTTGGAGAGCAGAGGCAGAGGGGAAAGGCATACACGGATAGGTTTTTCCAGCTGAAGGACAGAGCATCCACTTTCCAGGCTTGTTTGTGGGGGAGTCCTTGTGCAAAATTTGTCCAAATGGTAGTTCTGGGGAGAGGCAAACAGGTCTATATCTGGGCTCCCCCATTTGCTTGTCAACATGTTGAAAATCCTTGGTTCCAGTTTCCACTCGTGTGGGTCCATGAGGTTTCTGCTTAGTCCGTCTGCCAGTGTATTTAACTTTCCTGGCAGGAGTTGAGCTTGTAGGTGCACTTGATAGCTCAAGGCTGTGCTCCATAATGCCATGGCTAGTCTGCAGAGGGGATAAGAATGTCTACCCCCCTGCTATGTACCACATAACATTGGTGTTGTCCGTCTTTACCATTAGTTGTCCTGGAAGAATGTGGTCCTTAAAGGCTGTCAGAGCATTCTGTACGGCTAACATTTCTTTTTGACTGATATGTAGGCTCATTTGACTTAGGTATCATTTGCCCTGAATGCACTTCCCTGCCAGGTGTGCCCCCCATGCATTGTCTGATGCAGCTATTGTTAGGGTTTGGGCAGCAGGGGGTGGTGTGAAGGGTAGCCCCTTGTTTTGGTGGCAGATCTCTGCCCACCAAAGAAACTCTAGGCATAGGCAAGGTATGACAGGAATCATTGCTTCTAGATCCTGAGAATGTTGACACTATAGGCTTTTTAGATACCACTGTAGTTTCCTCATATGCAGTCTTGCATATGGAATTAGAAGAATGCAGGAGGCCATGAACCCCAAGGCTTACAGTATTTGTCTTGCAGATAGCATGTTTTTGTGGCCACTTGTTTGAAGTAGGTTGTCAAATGAAGTTGTTTCTTTGGCATGAGGTAGGCCATCTGGGAAGCTGTATTCAAGCTTGCTCCCAGGAATACAGTTTGTTGACAGGGTACCAGGTGAGATTTCTTTTATTTTATGGTGTACCAAGGGTCCTGGCTTTCTGCCTGAATTAGACAATTGTCCAGGTATGGGTATATTTGAATATTTCTTTGCCTACAAAATGCAATAACTGGAGCTAGGCACTTTGTGAATACCCTGGGTGCAGTGGATAAGCCAAAGGGCAGTGCAGAGAACTGATAATGCATGTAGCCTGCTTAGCACAGGTATCTTCTGCAAGATTCCCTGATTGGGATGTGCAGGTATGCTTCTTTTAAATCTAGTGTTGCCAACCAGGCATCTTTGCCTAGCATAGGAAGTAATTGGCGAAGAGTCAGCATCTTGAATTTTGGAATCTCCAAAAAGGTGTTTAGAGTAGAAAGGTCCAGGATAGGACGCCATGAATTGTCTTTTCTGGGTACCAGGAAAAGTCTTGAGTAGAAACCTTGTCCCTTTTCCTCTTCTGTTACCAGCTGAATAGCCCCCATGCTTGAGAGAGAAAGTACTTGTTTTTGGGCCTCTGCCCAATGATTTGGGGGTAGGTAGGTCCGGATACCCACTTGGAGTTGGCAATGTGTGGAAGTGAAATCTGTATCCCTGGAACACTATATTTAAAACCCATTTGTCCTGGGTAATGAGTTCCCAGTTTTTTGCATGAAGAGCAATCTTTCCCCCCAAAGGGGCAGTCAGTTGATAAGTGCTTGCAGTTAAGGGTCGCCACAGTGGATCACATGTCTGCTCATGACTGGCAGTGGAGTTTTACGGTGTCGAGTTGCCAGTCCGGTGCCCAACCTTCCACAGAAGGCACGTACACACTCACACCTAGGGCCAAGTTAGTGTGTCCAATCCACCTTAAGGATGTGGGAGGAAACCGGAGCACCCGGAGGAAACCCACGCAACCACAGGGAGGACATGCAGACTCCGCACAGAAGACACCCCAAAGAAGGAATACCAACAATGGTATTAAAGATTTATCAGAGGTAACAATGAAGGGAGAGGCCTACACCAGCGATGGTAATGCGAGAAATACCAAAGGTATAAAAGGGAAGAAATATCACACACACACACAGTAAATAAAGTAACCAAGAAAAACTAAGTTATCGAAAATAAGCCTTAATAAAGATATTTATGACAAAAAAATTAGCTTGAGAGCACAACTGACGCTTCCTAAAACTCTACAGGGATGGAATCGAAACCCAACAGTCAAAAATGAATGAAAATTTACATCATCAGATGACTGGATTAGTCCTTAGTGATATCTTACATTTGTAAGAAATCAAATAAGGGCTTACAGGTCAAAGCTTGAAGACCTGATGCTTGTTTAGCAGAGATTATTGCAAACAAAGAGAGGGTTTTTCAAGATAAAAACTTTAGGTTTACACTTGCAGCAAGATCACATGGAGCCCTGGTTAAAGCCTGTAACACATAGGACAATGGACTGGATCTCTTAAAGGGAGCCTAAGAAGAAAGAGAAAGTCTCAGGGAAGATATGGGGGAATGATCCTGACAAACACAGAAATTAGAAATGGCTGCTAACTGGACCCGGACCATCAAGTAATTAGCGCCCGACTGAATAATACCAGAAAAAAAAAAGCTGAGGATTGCATTCAAGGGTGTCAAAAAGGGGCCCAGGCCTATAGAAATTACCCAAATATGAAATCTGCTCCACTTGCTGCATAAACCTTCCTTGGAGAAGATTTCTGAGATGAAAAAAGGATGTGAACCACTCTGGCAGACCGCCCTGAGTTGCTTGGGATTTCTGGCCACAGTTGGAAGTGGAGAAACTAAGCAGTTTGTCCGATGGACTAGAAATCTGGGTGAGGTTGACATGAGTGGTGCAAAATCAGGTTCAGAATTAGAATCAAGAACCCAAACTGGGTGAATCAGGTAATGACTCAAGAAGGGGAACCAAATTTGTCTGGGCCAGAGGAAGGCAATGAAGATCACTATTGCCTTGCACCAAGATGCTTTCTGTTAAAACTTTACTATTAAGGAAGTCAGAGCAGATACGCCTAAAGGAGATCCGCGGGGGCCAAGCATGGACTACAGCATCCCTTGGTGATGCCCTCTTCTGCAGAATCAGGTAAAGAACCTGCTGCATTTTGTGTTGTGAGGAGACGTAAATAGTTCAAAGTAAGGCTGGCCACTGTGACTGAAGCTGAAGATTACTGTCGCCACTCTCAGGTTGCGGGACCACTTAAGAGGCATTAGTATACTCCGGGTCAACTTGTCCACTAGAATGCTGGATCACCCTGGGATGCACTGCAATCAAAGTGCTGAAGAGACATTGCCCACTGCCACATCCTCATGGCCTCTTGACAAACAGGCTAAAGAAGGGTCCTACTTTGTTTGCTGATATACCAGACTGCAGTCATATTGTCGGTCTGGACTGATATCGCATCTTTGCGGAGGCAGTTGTGAAAGGCCTGCAACATGAGAAGGACTGCACTCATCTTCAAACATCTGATATGTAAATTGGCTTCTAACTGAGATCAGTTATTCTGGACCATCCTTTCCTTGAGGTCCAGAATAACTGAGGGTCCAAGGAGGAAGTGCCCATGGTCATCTGAAATTTAGTCTCTTTGACAAATTTAGTCTGCTTAAATTCAAGATGAGCCTGAGGTCTTTCTTTCTTTTTTTTTTTTGAACAAAAATAATCTTGAATAGACACAGGAACCTGTCTGGTCTGGTGGGACCTCCTTGATGGATCACTTCTCGAGCAGCTTTTGAATATATTTTGCTGTTTTCCTTGGAAGGCCACAAAGGGATTTCTGTAAAATATTTGGGAGTGACTGAAAGGGAATTGTGTAGTCTCTGGTAATGACTCTCAATACCAAGGAAATCTGTGATGATGCCCTCCCAAGCTTGAAGGTGGACAGCCAAGCATCCCCTGACAGCCTCCATTGTGCAGCAGCTAGGCAAACCTTCAGGAGCACTGCAAGAGCTTTTTGGAGAAGGGTACCCTGAAACTCTGAATTTGCAGACTGCTCCTGCCCCTAGGGTGGTATCTTTTAAACTTGCCCTCAACCTCAGGACCATCCTGGACAAAGTCTTGAGACTTTTGAAAAAAAGTTCATTGAGGGTGAGGAAGCAAACTATGATTGCAGACAACATCTTACCCTATTTTTCACTCCCGGTCAGCACACTTTTAATCATAATCCCAAATTCAGTGGAGCTGTTGAAAGAGGCATTGACAAAGGACACCTGAAATCTCTCTACAAAATTAGAAAGGCGCATCAAGGCAAGAAAGCATACTGCAATGTCGGTACCTGCCACACTGGCCATACCGTTAGCTACATTAGAAAGCAGGTGCATGGATACAATAGAAATAGACAACAAAGTAGCCAACTGAGCCATCATGGACTTCCTTGTCTTGGGCGATGTCTGGATTGCTACAGCTATGGAAACCTCATTAAGCAAGTCTTTCTGTAGCCTAGTAAGGTGTGCTATGGGCAAAGGGCAAAGGTGGCTGAGGCAAACATGCACTTCCTAAATCTGTCCAACATCATGGACAGGAAGGCTTTGATGAACCTGAACTGAAGCATGGGTCCCTTTATCCCTGAATGGGATAGGATCCTCTCCACAATCACTAACGCCGAAGCTGGACGACTGAGGAAGGACTTCATTTGATCCAAGGAAGCCCCTCACACCAATCACAGACCTGGCAAGATCTGAACTACAGACCACAGCCAAGTTGTCCAAGGCCAATGTCTCCAGGGGCAGGGATGGCTACAAAAGCCTTAGAGTAGACCATGGCACTGACTTTCCAGTTATGGGATGCAGCCAGCTCCAAAACAGCTGAAATTTAATGCGTGAAGGACAAAGCTGGAGTTGAAGATTTCCAGGCCATCAGCTCCGATGGAGGAACCATGTGAGGAAGAGTCAGAGCCAAAAGCACCAGATCTGAAGGGCAGATTGGTGAAGGAGCACCCAAAAAATGTTGGTTCAGGATGAGCAACCCTCCCCACTGTAAAATGATGGGGGTTGGAATGATCTTCAAGCCAATATGTGTCTATGGGAAGGTCCACATCATCTTGCCCATCTACCTCTCTTGCTCTCCAAGACAGAACCTTGTGACCTACAGGACACAGTCGACAATGGCTTACAAAAATGGTTCAGGGGCCTGTCTGAATCCTAGCTTCTATGTAAAAGGAACTGAAGCAAATAAGGAGAAGGCTCTGAGGAAAATACTGGTTCTGGGGTGGCTGTGAGAACCATACAGTGATTCCAAGATTCAGCAGCCAGGAAGGGGCTCATGATCACTGAAAGTAAAGACCATCCGACAATGGTGCCAAAGATGCAGGGGATCGGGATAGGGGAAGTGCTGAAGATGGATCCAGAGAGTCAGCCAAAGAAATAAAAGGCTATGTGATCTTCTGGACCAGCTCACCCAAAGTGGATATACCAACAGGTCTTTTTTCTTGGCTCTTCCCTCTCTCTGGACTATCCTTATTTTCCTTCCTTTTTTTCTTTTTCCTTTGGTCTTTCTGCTGGAGAAGTGGCAGCTGGTGCTTCAGAAGGAGAAGCAGAAATGCTGAGGGTGGGAAGAGGTCATTTCAACACAAGCTTGGCCTTCCTACCCAATAAGGCTCTAGTCATGAATGAGTAGGATCAGGCCTCACAGTGCTGGTCAAGGTGGGCTGTCACCAAACTGTACACCCATTAGTTGACACGGTCTTGCAGGGCAGCTTGTGGCCACATTTGGTTCATTTTTTGAAAGCCAAAGTCTTTTCAGCCATGACAGAAATAAGTTATAAAAGTTACATAGAAAAATGCAGCAAACAAAGACTCTTATAAGGGAACCAACAGCATAAAAGCACACAGTACAAGAAAGAAACAGAGCAGGAAGGACCAGAGACTCAAAATCCACCACACCCTAGGTATAAACGACTCTAAACATCACACGAACAACTCACACACTAAACGGGAAGAGGGGTAGATGACACTGAAGAAGGAAATGGCAAACCTATCATGAAAAATACTTTGAAAAATGTTATAAGCACTTGCCTGCATGGAGCTTCAAAAATCACTTCCGACTTCAAGGACAGCAGAAGAGATCTGAGGAGATGAGTTAGTGCAGGGTATTGAGGGGGGAAGAGCTTGGGCTTCAGAGCCAAAATTCCAATCGGATCTGGCAACCCCACAGGTTGAGGTGGATAGAAGAGACAACATCGGATCTATTCTTATCCACTGTTAAACTATCAGGCACTTTAACCAGAAAAGAACTGTGTGCATTAATAAAACTTTTCACAACACGGGGAAAAACTGCATCTGGAATATTGAAAGAGATTCGCAAAATCTGTTTTCTTTCACTCCAAAGCACTCTCTCACAGTAGTGTTTCCTGTAAAAGTAACCTGGGAATATATAAAAAAAAAAACAATAGTTTTTTTTTTCTCTAGGGGGCTCTACACCTTGGTCTCTTTGCTCAGATTATAACAAATTTCAAGACTACCACATCTTGGACTAAGAAGAACATTTCACTAAGAAAGTTCTTCCTGCTCAAAACTAATTTAGCTGAAGATCGTGTATTTAAGAAGAGGGCTTTTAAGTTTGAATTTTCTAAATCCTTTTCAATAATTTGGCCATGTACGTAACATATAATGAACTATATCTCTATTTGTCTTGACATTTTGATGCTGTCATAACTCTAAACACTTGTTAAAATAACAGTCACAGAAATGTGTACTAGAACATTACAAATGTTATTTAAATATTAATCATAAATCACCTGGTTTCAGATTTCCAGTTAAAAAAGTTAATTTTGACAAGGTATAAACCTAAAAAGGGAGATCTGTAAAATCCATTTATTTTAAATGGGACAGCATACAACAGTGTTAAACTGTCATGGGTAAAATGAGAACTGCTGAAAATATAAACACTATTGGCTCAGAAAGCAACTGATTTTTTTTTTGTTCATGCTGCATACTCATGCAGAAAAACAAGAGAGCGCCATATTATTACTATTATATCTTTTTATCCTTTGCAACAGTTTGTCAACACAACACCAAGTTGCATTTATCTGAAGAAATATTTACTTTGAAAGTCTACAACTTCAGTTTAACCCTAAACAGAACTCACAACTTTAATGAATGTAATTAATTAATGTAATTACAGCACACAAAAACAAACTTTAAGCTGTTTGTATACATTGCAAACAACAAACACCCATTTATGCACTGTACACATTTCAGAGTAGAAGAAAGTTGACTGTAATCCTCATACAGCAGAAAAAAGGCTATCAGCACACCAAAAGTACTGCCTACTATACTTACATCATCATAAATTTTGGTAGAAGATTCCACATAAGTTGATTTGTCTTTAAATGTTATCCTTGGGATGACTCCTGCTATTTTATTCTCTCTGTCAAGCTGTTAAAGAAATATTAAAGAGGTGCTTAGTGATAATGAAACTAATGGTTAATTATTCACGTAAATTCAGACTCAATTCAGACTCAAAAGGGTGCATATGGTACTTGTGGTCATCTAGGTAGCATGCATGCAATACTAATACTAATCTTCCCTTGCCTGGCTCAGGGTAGCTTTCAGAGCAGCGACAAAGAAAAAAAGACAGTTCAAACACTAGCCATCCTCGTAGCACAATTTAAAACTCAAAAGAAAACATTTAAATGATCACTGTACTGGCAAGACCATCCAATCTTGGGTATAAAATGCATCCAAAATTCCCTTAAATATGTCAAGACAAGGGCTATATTTAATCTTCTGAGGCAGACTTTTCGAAATTAACTACCATTCTTGAGGCAGCACAGTCATGCAGCAGTTATCACTGCTGTCTCACCGAACTGTTTCCGAGTTGCAGTGCTTTCTGGGTACACACTGCATGTTCTCAAAGTGTCCATAGTGATTTTTACTACATGCTTCAGTTTCCCTCTGACATCCCAAAAGTGTAGAATAAGTGGAGTTCTTCAAAATTGCCCAACGATGTGTATTTGTGTGTCATTGTGTCCTGTGATGGGCTGGTAGCTTTGTTTACCAAGTCCACTGAACTTTGGGATAACACTGGCTGGTCTGCGATCCTGAACTGCATTACACAGGGAAATGAAATGAAAATACTACTATATTAGAAAACCAACTTGTCTTTTACTGTCCTAAACATGCATATGTACAAGAAACTTTTGTTCTTACCATTATCTTAATTCTTTATGAAACACATCCATCTACTTCAAAATAAGGACTGGTACTCGCAGACTAGTATCTTCTCAGCACTTAGCCTCCCAAGCAACAATTCCTTCCTTCATTTCCAGCAATGCACCATACCTCCATCTCCAGATCATGATGGTTCTGAATCACACAACACCCTTCCTCGTGCATAAGCCTCAGGTCCATTCTACCAAGTCTGTCTCTGCAGGGATAAATGAGATAAGAGTGGGGAAGGTGGGAGGTATGGGGGGGGTTGTGCTGAAATTGACTGATGTGGATCAAATATCTACCTGTATGATAAGGACATAATATTCCCATCTTACATAATCAAATGATATATGTCCCCTTCAGTGTCAGGACAGAGTCCTCCAGCTATTGCTCTTGGCTAGAATCAAGAGCGAATATCATGAAGAATGGTAGACCCAAAGATTCACCTGGACCTTAAAATTATGCTTAGCTTGTAATTTGTTTACAAATGCAAGCAGTGAAGCCCATGTTGCAGCATCAAAGATATCATCCACAAATGAGTTTTTAAAAAAGGCTGAACCATCAGATATGCTATATTTTGTCTAGCAAAAGGTAATGCAAGCCTCCATCCACTTGGAAAGCCTGAACTTGGGCACCTTCTGGCCTGCAAAAGAAACAAGGAGGTGATAAATTTTACCATTGTCTTCTTCTGCCAAGACAAATCATCTTGTATTCTCTTTGTTAGAAAACTAAGGGACAAAGGCATGCAAACTGACAGATTGGTTGAGATTAATGTCTGCAGTGATCTTTAGCATAAAGGTTGGATTAGTATGCAAACCAAAACAATATCTGGTGGTTTGGAAATTGTGCTTGGATTTTTGAAAATCTTTTAGCTGAGGTGACTGCACTAACAGAGTTTTCTAAGGCAAAAATCTGTTACATGCTTTTGAAACAGAAAAGGGTGCCAGGGATAGCTACTCAAATATGAAAATGTAGGTCCCAAAGAGGTACGAGTTCCCTAAGTAATGGTTTTAAGACAGTGCTTTGCAAAAATGCTTCGCACACTTTCAAAGAAAGTAAGTCTATGTCTTGACAGAAATCAGAGATAGTTCTTAAATGAACTTTCACTGCTGAGCAACTGGAGTTCTGCTCAAAAATGTTGGCAAATAACTTAATTACAACAGCAAGGCTGAATAATGGTCAGGCCCTTCTCAGTCATTTACAAAGTAACCTTAATTCACTGACCCTTATAAACTTTTCCAGTGGAGAATTTCTGGGCAGTGGTAAGGATTTGGACCACCCTGGAGAAAAAAAAAATAAACAAAAAAAATGTGCTCAGTTTGAGGGACTGAAGGTCTGGGTGAGGCTTGCTGGACAGAATGGCTAGTAGACCTCTGTGAGCTGTGGTTAAAAAAGGTTTCTTCAGTAGAAAAATGACATGGAAAGGGAACTTAGAAAGACCCTTGCCTTGCTCAGCTTTTATGTATTTGCAGAAACTTCATTATCAGAGAAAAGCATACAAAATGGCTACTAGAGGACTACTGTCCTGAAAGTCTGTCCCTGAGAAGGGAAGACGGAAAAAAATGCTGCAGCACTTGGTGTTGGCTGAGGGTATCAAAAAATACTGCAGCACAGTTTGCAGCCCTAGCAGAAAACTGTATACTGCAAAATGACTTTGGTACCACTGGTGAAGCATCAGTAAGAAACTGACTGAACACCTGGTGATGTAGCCCATTCTCATAACTTTACTGCCTACTGACACAGGGGATAGGACTGAATTTTCCCATTTTCAGATTACTACACCACTATCATACTGCTCGAGTCGATGGCAAATGTACCATGGGAGGAGGTTATGAAGAGCCTGCAGTGTTAAAATGACCAGCCTCATCTACTGGACACTGATGTGCATGGCAGCCTCTTGATGTGAGATCATTTGGACTGTTCACCTTAAGCAATGCCACTGCTCACCCCAGGGCAGATGCATTTATGGCAACCATGAAGCATGGATGGGGAGGAACAAAAGGACAGACCTGAGGCAGCTTGTCTGTGTGCAGCCTCTAACAAATATACTGATACTAGACTTGGGAGATCTGACCAGCAGCAACTGTATGCTCAATGTTCAATGAAATACCTTCTTGATTTGTCTCAAAAAGGGAAAGGAAAATCATTGAACTCATGCAATTTGTGACACACACTGAAAGGAATTAGAACAGTGAGCAGTTCACTAAAGAGATTAAATTCTGTCTAGGCAAAGGTTGGCTAAACAATCATTATATCCAGGTGGCATTTATGAACGTTTGAGCATGCAACAGCTTTCTAGGAGACATTGCATTGCTAACTGATGTCCCCCCCAAAGGAAAAAGTCAAAGATCCACTGTCCACAAGGTTGCCAAAGACAGGCTTCGCACTCAGCTCATCTTGTTGGAGGGCATCTCTGTTAATGGAGGTGACAAACCCATAGAACCACTGCCTGACACTGACAGCCTTGACCCTAGAAGCTGGAAGGCCCACCATGTCAAAGCTGGCATAGACTTTATCTACTATTTGATAACTAGGAAGAAGGTCTGGTCCAATGACTCCAGCCATGCCCCAAGAAAGCAAAGTTTACAAAAAATGTGATGGATTCATAATCATAGATAAACATGAAAGCAATTTAATCCCAGATAAGCATTACAGGCAGTATTATGAGGGACTATGAAGTACACAGCAAATACATACAAGGGGCAGTCCAGGACATGGCTACAAACAAGTGTACAATTTATACATTTAAATTATCTGTATATCTAACAAACCATATACATATTGCATTCTAATAACACTGGTAAAGAACTGACAGCAGCTGCATGAGGAAATATCAAAAGCTGAAATCATTAACTAGTGTCCCAATAGCAGTTCCATGATGATTCAGAGAGGAGATTCTAGTTAAGGGCTTTTTTAAACACTGACAGGATTCTTGACTTTTAACTTTTGCAGGCAGGTGGTTCCAGGCTTCAGGTCCCAGTCCGCAGAAAACTTCTTCACTAACTGCAAATTTGAAAGGTGATCAGAGACTGTGAGAAGTTGTCTTGGGAGCTTTTCAGATCATAATTTTCTTGGAAGTGATGTTTCCTTTTTAAAGGGGGACAAGCTGGCTTACTTTATAACCATAACAATAGTACATTGAGGAGAAAGGTGGCTTACTGATTGTCGGTTGTTTTACAGTAATGTGAAAAGGTGAACTAAGGGATCAACTAGGAAACATTTCCAATAACAGAAAATAAAACCTGTAGCTTCTATGTGGCATTTCTGGTTGGGTATTACACCAGAAAAAAGAGAGGCCATATTCGAGTTTGGGAAATCATACATTTTTAGCAATGGATAAGAAGCCTGCTGGAGATAGAAGATGAGTGAGCCTGTAACACAGTTTTAATTGTGCTAAGACACTGTTTGATATGTCTCTGTTTTGTGAAGGAGAGAAACTGGTCAATAAGGCCAAGGTACTTTTGTTCTATAACATTTGGTATTGAGCTATGTTCTACAACATTTTTGGCATAGAGCTACCACTGAGATCAATGAATAGGTGGCATATTATGTAATTTTTTAGGGGTTCTGAAAATCATACCATTTGTTTTTGTGGTTAATTAAAAGGTTGTCATAGTTTGACTTGTTACATAATGGACAGTAGTCTTTTGTAGCTTCCTTTCAAGTTCTTTATGGCTTTTGCGGATTGTAAGATCAGTAAGACATCAGCATACATAACAGAATGAGATATGGAAGCCGTTATGCAGGTCACTGGCAGAGTGAAAACAGAAAGGGTCCAAACAGTGGACTCCAGTGTTAAGTGGCCTTAGGGATGATAGCAAGTCATTGAGGATAACCTGAAAGGAGGCAACTTTTTTTTTAAACACCTTTATTAAACTATTTCATAAGATACAGACACACACACACACACACACACACACACACACACACACACACACACACACACACACACACTAATTGAAACCAAACCATTTTAACATTTATCAGACTCGTACATTATACACTACATACACATTTTCTCTCTAACAATTACACAGTCTGATATTACATAGATTGCACAGTTTGTGCCTTCCCTAAAATCTCACTCCTCCACTTCTTGAACAATATTTTTATGTACTGTTCCCATAAACTCCATTGATTTATTTGTAATTTGCTCTTCTTGTTTTCTACAAATTCCACCTCTAGCACTTACCTCCTTTACAATATTCTGTACTTCAGTTACAACTGGTTTTCATTTTGATTTCCATTTTCTAGTAATTGCATTTTTGACAGCCAACAGCATTAAACTTAGTAAGGAATTACCAAGTCTAACCAATTCAGATAGTGTCCCAGTTGAAAGGAATATTTTTCTTTGTTAAAACTATTTCCTACTGCAATATTTCTAACAAAGCACTCTGTAGTATCTGCCACTCATTACACTCCCAAAAATATGTTCCCAATTACCTCTCTCTTTCCCATCACACCTCCAGAATTTGCTATCTACTCAAGAAAAAATTATCTGAAGCCTGTATGGGGTATAAAATAAGTATGCGAACACTTCCAAGCAGAAATCCTAACACTTCTGGACTTTGTTGCATACTTGAGAGCCAAAGAAATGATGTCCCCTTGTAAACTGCATTTCCATTCTTATTCTTCCCAATCTTTTCTAACCTCCTCTGACTGATTCTTATAGTTATTATGCAATAGTTTACATGCCCTAATAATTGACCCCTTTTAACACCAGCACCTATTCTAAAGCTAACAATTTTTTCTTTACCAGATCTGGTCTTCCACTTGGCTTCCCCCCCCCCTCTCTCTTTTTACCTATACTCTAGTACCTTTCCCTCTCGAACTACATAGTTCTAAAGTACCCATCAAATCAAGTAATCTAAAACCACTTTGTTCTTTTGGAAGAATAAACTTGATTCTTGCCACCCCCCCAACCAAATAAATTCCTTCAATGTTTTATCATCCACAACGTCTCTGGTTGATAAACATATGCTTGATCCATGTATACAGCTAAAGGGAAAGTACAGTTTTGTGCCTACCATAAATGTAGATGTCCGATAGGTATGCATCTGCAGTCCTCACATATGGGTTGTCCTGCCTCAGGCAGCCCTTCGGTCGGCCGGATTCCAAAGTCTGGGTCCGGCGTCGGCTGATGTCGCCCCCTCCTCGACATCAGAGCGCCTGGGGTATAAAAGCGTCAGCCGACGCCATCTTCCTCAGTTTTTCTTGCCCCAGATGCCAGGTGCCCTCTAAGGAAGGCTAAATTTGGAGAAATGCAATAAATTCCAAACATGCACAGAAATATATATATATATATATATATATATATATATATATATATATATATATATATATATATATATATTTATAAAACAAATACACCATAAAAGATAACCCCAGCTAGCTATGAGAGGGATAAGTACCCAAGAAATACCACAGAGGGGAAGGAGGGAGGGTAAACCTGACTGCAGATGCATACCTATCGGACATCTACATTTATGGTAGGTACAAAACTGTACTATGTCCTTCAAGGATGCTTCTGCAGTCCTCACATATGGGTAGAATACCATAACCAAACTGGGGGTGGTAGGATCTATGTAAAGGATGGTGTAGCTAAAATGCCCTGCAGGACTGCCGTAGCAAAGCCTGCTCTGGATCTGGAATATAAAGGTAAATTGTAATGCTTGGAAAACGTATGCACGGAGCTCCATGTAGCAGCTTCTAAAATGTCCTTGGTAGCCGCCCCTCTTAAGAAGGCTGTGGAGGTGGCTGTGGCTCTGGTGGAATGAGGTCTAATGTTAACTGGCACAGTTTTGCCATGAAAGGAGTAACAAAATCAAATGCAATTCCCTATCCATTTTGAAATTGTCTGTTTGGAAATTGCTTTTCCTTCTGCACCAGCAGCAAATGCTACAAACAGCTGGTCAGTTTTTCTGTAAGTTTTAGTTCTGTCCAAGTAGTAGCGCAACTGTCTGTGAATGTCCAGGGTATGCAGAAGTTTCTCCCCTTTGTTTTGTGGATTTGGAAAGAAGGTAGGCAGGTAAATAGCTTGGTTCAATGAGACCCTGGATACCACCTTTGGCATAAATGAAGGATTGGTTCTCAATGAGACTCTGTCCTGATGAAAAATAAGAAATGGTTGTTCTGCCATGAGGGCCTGTAACTCAGATACTCTTCTTGCTGAGGTTATGGCCAGAAGGAAGGCAGTCTTCCAAGACAGGAACTGTAATTCTGAAGATGCTGCTGGTTCAAAGGGAGGCAGTGTTAGTTTTTCCAACACGAAGTTAAGGTCTCATGTAGGCACTGGTGGTTTCCTTGGAGGATTGATGTTTTTGATTCCTATTAGAAACTGTCTTAGGAGAGGATGAGAGAAGACAGGTGGATCAGTATTGTATTGTATTCTGCTGAAATTGCTGAAGCATGACTATTAATGGAAGAGTAAGACAGGCCATTGTGGAGCATTTCTGCAAAGTATTCCAGGATATGTGCCATGTTCACCACTGTCGCATCTAGGCCCTTTGTGGTGCTCCAAGTGCGAAATCTTTTCCATTTTGCTGAATATGCCTTTCTTGTGGAAGGCCGGCGAGCTTCCATGATGATTATCCTTCACTCTCTTGGATAGCTTATCCTGAGGAGGAGTCAAGGTATTCTCCAGGCTGTTAGTTGCAAGGTTTTCAGGTTTGAATTCAGAGTTTTGTAATTGTGCTGTGTCAGGAGAAGTGGCCATTGAGGAAGAGGCCACGGTTTCGTGCGTGACATGCTCTTTAACAGTGGGTACCAGTGCTGTCTTGGCCAGTCCGGAGCTATCAGAATCACTTTTGGCTGCTCTGTCCTGATCTTCAGTAAGACCTTGGTCATTAATGGAAGAGGTGGGAATGCATATACTGTTAGAGTTCTCCAGCTGAAAGAGAGGGCATCCACTTTCCATGCTTGTGGGTGGTATGTCCTTGAGCAGAATTTCTTCAGCTGATAATTGTGATGGGAGGCAAAAAGATCTATGTCCGGCCTCCCCTATGATTGTGTTATCTGAAGGAAGATGTCTGGGTGCAGCATCCATTCGTGTGCTTCCATGATATTTCTGCTTAGGCTGTCCGCCAGTATATTGTCTTTTCCTGGCACAAACCGGGATTGCAGCTCTATATTGAGTTTCAGGGAAAGTTCCCATAGATTCATTGCCAGTCTGCAAAGAGGGTAGGAATGGGTACCTCCTTGCTTGTTTATGTACCATGTACCACATAACTGTGGTGTTGTCTGTCCTTATTAGCAGGTGGCCTTGATGCAAAAAGAGTTTGAAGGCCTCGATTGCATGTAACACTGCCAGCATTTCCTTTTGGTTTATGTGCATGCGTAGCTCTTTTTGTGACCATAAGCCTTGAATGCATCTGCCCTCCATGTGTGCTCCCCATCCGTGGTCTGAAGCGTCTGTTGCAACGGTTTGGCTGGCTATTGGTTTGCTGAAGGGCAGACCCCTGTTTGACTGGCTTGCTTGAGCCCACCACAGAAATTCCTTTTGAAGGCATGGAATAAGGGGTATCAAAGTTTCTAAGCTGTGACTGTGCTGAGTCCATAAACTCCTTAGGTACCATTGTAGTTTCCTCATATGCAGCCTTGCTTGTGGAATCAGAAGAATGCAAGATGCCATGTAACCCAGGGCCTGCAGGATTTTCCTTGCAGTTAGCGGAGTTTGTCTTGCCAGATTTGTGAAGTAATCCGGTAGTTGTCTTTGTTTTTCTTCTGTAAGAAAAGCCATTTGGGTGGTTGTGTCTAGATTCGCACCCAGAAAAGTTATTCTTTGGGATGGAACAAGTCTTGATTTGTGAATGTTGACTGTATATCCCAAGGCCTGAAGTAGGTGGATGGCATAATTCAAGTGTTTTACCAAAGTTTGTTGGCTGTCCGCTTGTATAAGGCAGTCGTCCAGATATGGGTATATTTGAATCCCCTGAAGTCTGCAGTGTGCAATTACTGATGCCAGGCATTTCGTGAATACTCTGGGCGCAGTAGATAAGCCAAAGGGCAATGCTAAGAATTGATAATGCTCTGAACCTGCAAGAAATCTGAGGTATCTTCTGCAACTTTGTCTGATAGGGACATGCAGGTATGCCTCCTTGAGGTCTAGAGTTACCAGCCAAGACCCCTTGCCCAGCATGAGAAGGAGTTGCTGTAGAGTCAGCATTTTTAATTTTGGCACAATGAGATAAGTATTCAGTGCGGACAAGTCGAGAATAGGCCTCCATTGTTTTTCTTTTCTTGGAACAAGGAATAGTCTGGAATAAAATCCTTGGCCTTGTTCTGAAAGAGGAACCTTTTCTATAGCTTTCATTTGCATTAAGTTGGAGATTTGTTTCAAAGCCTCTGCCCTTTGATTCGGTGGCAGGTCTGGCATGCCTTTTCTTTTTGGTAATGTGTGAAAATGGAACCTGTATCCTTTGTCTATTATTTGCAGTGTCCATTTGTCCCTTGTAATACTGTGCCAATTTTCTGAGAATAAAGAAAGCTTTCCACCCAAAGGTGCTTCCAATTGAGCCCTGGTTGGCGGTGTCAAAGTAAAGTCATTGAGTCTGTCCTTGTGCAGCAGTTGTAGGTCCTGCACTACCTCTCTGGTTGGGAGGCTGCCATTGACGTCCTCTGTAGGAGCCTCTAGCTTGCCCTCTACCTCTGGCACGCCTGTTCTTGCCTCTTTGAAATCTCTCTGTGTCTGGAAAGGACCAATTCTTGGAAGGCCAATTTCTGCTGAATCTTGGTGGTTGGACTTGGAGAAAATCTTTGACTGTTTGTACAGATTTTGCCTTTTCCTCAAATTTCTTTAAGACCTCCTGAGCAGTGGAGCCAAATAACTTTTTTCCAGTGGAGCATCCAAAAGCTTTGCTTTAACATGGTCTGGCAGAGATTGTTCCTTCAGCCAAGCATGCCTATGTATGACTGCACCTGTCATAGCTGACCTACATGAAGCTTCCAATGCATCATAACCACAATGCAAGAAATGGTTGCTAACCTGTTGGGAGTTATGTACCAGATCCTGAAGAGATTTGCGATCTAGGGGTTCAGGTGAAGACAGCTTTTTATGCAATTAATCTAACAAATACTCTTGGTACTGTATCATATGAAATTGACAATTTAATGCCCTCATAGAAAGAGTAGCAGAAGTATACACTTTTTTACCCCATCTCTCTAAAGCCCTGGACTCCCTTTCAGAGGGGAGTGGATTTTTAGTAGTGGCAGCTGCAACCCCTTTAGTGCCCTGGGAAATAGTTTCTGGATCAGCAGAGTGGGCCTTGTAAAGGAAATGATGTGAATCCGGGACCCTGTAGTACCTATCGGGTTTGACAGGAGCCGGAGGAAGAGTGTCAGGGGTTATGCTAGACTCAGAGTACACATCATCAATGACATTCAAAACAGGAGGAATAGCCAAAGGTCTATGCTGAGGTAAATGCAAAAAGGTCCTTAATCTCTTCCTGGAATCAGAGAATTCCTGGCCCTGCCATTGGAAATGCTCTCTCATAGTGTGAAGGGTCTCCCCAAAGGACAGCTCTTCAGGAGGGGAGGCCGAGGGGATAGATTCCTCTGCATCAGAATCCTCGTAGGCCGAAAAAGCCTCCTCCTGGTAGTCCGAGAGAGCAGAGCCATCAGAGGCCTCATCTGAGGAGTGGGGATCAGAGGGCTCAATCCTGGGCCTTTTGTCTAGAGGAGGTTGAGAGCCCCTGTCCGGATGTGGCTGAGAGCCCCTAATTAAGGAAATAAGGTCCTCTGCTAAACTTAGAATCTGTGAACCTGTAGTGTGTCCCTGAGGAATAACCCTGGGAGGCAAAGCTTTTGTGTGTTTAGCAGCTTTAGCCCTGGTGAATGCCTTTATGGACATGGATGCAGGAGGCCTGGCTGCACCACGTGCTGGTGTAGTTTTGTCTATAGGAATGGTGTCAGAAGTTTCCAGGACACCAGTTTCTGAAGGAAATTCAATAACCGACTCAGTAGGGGCCTCCGGGGCCGAGGTTGTCGGTTGAGCGGTTTCGGTGGTCGGAAGTACCAAGGACTCTGTTTCAGCCGAGACCAAGACACTCGCGGTAGGCCTAGCCGTGGTTTCAGCCGAAACCGCTGTCCGCGTGTGTCGGTCCTTGTCCTTCCGTTTCTTGGTTAAATGAGGAGTCGGAGTCTCCGACGGCATATTGTAAGAGAAACTAGCCCCAAAAAATTCCTCTGCAAACTCCGCCCGACGCCTAAGAATGCGTCGATTGAAGGAAGCACAGGCTGAACAGGCCGAGACATTGTGGTCTGGGCCTAGGCAGGGGAGGCAGTAAGAGTGGAAATCCTTATGAGGTATTTGTTTCCCACAAATTAAGCAATTATTAACTTTATCTGACATCGGCTGAGGCAAGAAAGAGTCCCCAACAGGGTACTTAGCTTTTGAAGTCTTTGGTAGCTGAATTACAGGAGCTGGCCGACCGGCACTTGCGAACTGCTTCTGCTTCGGGCACCACGCGGCAAGAAAGACTGGTTAAGATGGCGTCGGCTGACGCTTTTATACCCCAGGCGCTCTGACATCGGGGAGGGGGCGACATCAGCCGACGCCGGACCCAGACTTTGGAATCCGGCCGACTGAAGGGCTGCCTGAGGTAGGACAACCCATATGTGAGGACTGCAGATGCATCCTTGAAGGACATCTAAAACATTTTTTTTGCTGCTTTATCTTACTATTCCTATCCACAATCAACGGCTTCCTTTTTCTCAGTTTTTATACAGCCTCTTCATTTACCTCTTCTTAAATATCATACTAGAATCATTTTTAATCCATACACTTACTTAAACACTTAAAACTATGTTCTCATAAATATGGATACCACTGAACCAATATGGATACCACTGAGCCAATCTGTGTGGAATGTGGATAACCATAGTTTACCACTTTAACCTTTGTTTTACCTTCTTTTTTTTATCTTGGAATGACCTGAAACCATCTCAAAGTGCTGTACAACACATAAATGTACTTTTCTAGATTTTTCAAGTATAAATTAATATCTGTAAATAAAAGTAACTTTTCTTGACTACCATACTAAGAACCATGTAGGAAAATGCTGAGGGTCCAAAATAACAAAAATTAAGGACTTTAATAACAAGAATGAGCACTTACGTCTTCCAAAGGGAACACCATCAAAATCAATTCAGATTACCATACTATTTATATCCTTGAATTTGTGAGTCTCTAAATTTCTTTGCCAATGTCTCTAAATATAAAGCTAATAATAAAGGCAGAAAACACCCTTGACTTGTGCCTCTGTTCATACCAGCATACACCTTCATTCCTGTCTCCAACCATTCGCATATCCCCCTAATTATCGTTATTATTCTACCACACAATTCAAATGCTTCCACTGCCCTACTCAAAAATCTCAGTTGACTCTGTTGAATGCTTTCTCTGCATCAGGACCCACCAACAGAGGTGTTCTCTAATATTGTCTAACATTCTGCTTCCCTGTGGAGCATCACTGCTGTATTAATATTGCCAAATGTTTGCCTCCCTTCCACAAAACCAAACTGACCCACACCTACCAATTTTGGCAACACATTTGCCATTTGCTTAGTTAGTATTGACAGACACCTTATAGTCATGGTTTAAAATTTAAATGGGTCTATATGAACCCGTGTCTGAAGGGTCTTAACCCCCTTTGGGAAATACAACCTCCATCGCTTTCTTCTAAAACGCTGGTAAACCACAATTTTAAACACTGTTAATTAAATCCTTCCAGATCTTTACCACTTTCTTTCCTCCCAACTTCCACAGCAATACTGTCTTGTTCTTGTTGATTGACTATATATCACAGTTTTTATTGCATCTCTTCTTACTGCAGCTACAAAATGTTGAGTCATATCTTTGTATAACCCTGGTTGGCATAATGGTCTTTAGCATTTCCACTTGTCTTTTCTTGGCTTCCACATTCCTCTGCTTTATACAAATGTTCATAGCCTTTTGGAAATATGTCTAATATCACTAGAAGATCTCAGGCAACCTATGACAAGATAAACTGACAACACTTTATACTTTCTGCTGCCTAACACTTGTGGGAAAAATACGTTCAGAATATTGTTCAAGCAAAAAATGTTTGCATTCTGGAGTTATCAAAAACAGCTGCTTAACAGTAAAGTTTCTAAACTCGTGTATATTTTGCAAATACTCCCTTATTTTTCTTTTAGCACCCTCCAGATGTTCCTCTTCTTTTCCTTGACATGATTCTCATTATTTTGCAATACTCTGTCCTATTTTTCTTCTTATTTCTACCCTGCTATTAAACTCCACTTTCCTTTTATCCCACTCACAGTCTAATCCTTCTGAAGAAATTTTCATTTTCTCTCAAATTGTTCCCACTACTCACCCTTAAATGCCTATATCTTTTTTACAGGCAAGTAGGACAGAGATTGTCATCTCATTTTTACTTCGCTAGCCTACATCATTATCTTAGTTTTTCATTGTTGCACAATCTGGAACAGTTAATTGGTGTGTATGCCAAAGCTTTGTTCCTATGAAATAAAAGTTATCTGCAACCTTCCTCAGTTACTGGAACATGGGGAATAATATGTAAATTCTTGTCACAGGTCCTACTACTGAATTCTCATATTCCATACCAAACATCTCATATTTCTTCAGAAATCTACTTTCTTTTGTTATATTCCCCCCTTCTAAGTCCCACTCATATTATCTTCACTATTGTAATAAAGTTTAAGTCTCTACCCAAAAATACTATTCCCTGCTGAAATCTGATTACAGCAGTTTTTTGGAGGAATATAAATACATAGGAGCTAATGGCCCTGGAGCCTTTACAAGCCTAGCCCACAGAAGTGCCGCCTGACTTTAGTTCCCAGTGCTTCGATCAAGTACAGCCACTTGAGTGATCACCAGGGTGAACTTTCTATGGGAAGAGAGAGATCCTACTCCCTTGCCAGTAGCCCTTAACTACCACAACTGACACTTGGTGCTGGGGGACAAGGTCCGACCATCTAAAGTTCCTGTGGTACAGGGTTTGAATTCCTCAGCTTTCCTTTGTCTGCTGTGACCTTGAGAAAGTAAATTAGACATTTCTGCAAATCTTTTTTATTTGGCTGCTCCCATTAGGAGTAGCCACAGCTGATCTGTTTCTATTTCTTCCTGTCCTCTGCATCTTGCTTTGTCACACCAACCACCTACATGTCCTCTCTCACCACATCCATAAACCTTATCTTAGGCCTTCCTCTTTTCTTCTTACCTGGTAACTCCATACTTAGCATCCTTCTCCCAATATACCCAGCAATATCCTCAGCACATTGAAACCAGTGCAATGTCACCTCTCTGGCTCTGCCTCCAAATCATCCAACCTGAGTTGACCCTCTAATATACTCATTTCTAATCCTGCCATCCTTGTCACACCCAATGCAAACCTTAACTTCTTTAAATCTACCACCTCCAGCTCTGACTCCTGCCTTTTTGTCACTGCCACTGTCTCCAAACCTTATAACATAGCTGGTCTCACTACCATCTTCTAGACCTTCCCTTTCACTCTTACTGGTACCAGTCTGTCACAAATCACTACTGACACTCTTCTCCACCCACTCCAACATGCCTGTGCTCTCGTTTTCACCTCTCTTCCGCACTCACCATTACTCTGAATTCATCCACCTTCACCAACTTTACTCCCTGCATCCTCACCATTCCGCTGCCCTTCCTCTCATTCACACACACATATTCTGTCTTAGTCCTGCTGACCTTTATTCCTCTCCTCCCTCCTCGCTAGAGCACATCTCCACCTCTCCTGGGTCTCCTCAACCTGTTCCCTCACTACAGATCACAATGTCGTCCGCAAACATCACAGTCCATGGGAACTCCAGTCTAATCTTGTCTGTCAAGTTGTCCATCACCACTGCAAATAAGAAGGGCTCAGAGATGATCCTTGATATAATCCCACCTCCACCTTGAACGCACACGTCACTAACATATTCCTCATCACTGTCACACTGCCCTCGTACATATACTGTACCACTCTTGCATACTTCTCTGCCCCTCCCGACTTCCTCATGCAATACTTACTACAACTCTTACCTAGGCACCCTGTCATATACTCTCTCTAAAGTTCACAAAGACACAATGCAACTCCTCATCTTTTCTACAGTTATCCATCAATACCCTCAAGAGCAAATATCGCATCTGTAGTGCTCTTTCCCAGCATGAAACTGTACTGCTGCTCACTAATCATCACTGTCCTTCTTAACCTAGCTTCCACTACTCTTTCTCATAACTTCATGCTGTGGCTGATCAGTTTTATCCCTCTGCAGTTACTACAGCTCTGCACATCACCCTTACTCTTAAAACCGCTACTGATACACTTCTCCACTCCTCAGGCACCCTCTCACTTTCCAATATTCCATTAAACAATATGGTTAAAAACTCCCTGGCATATCTCCTAAACACCTCCATGCTTCCACAGGTATGTGATCTGAACCAACAGCCTTTCCATTCTCCATCCTCTTCATAGCTGTCCTTACTTCCTCCTTCCTAATCCATTGCACTTCCTGAGTCACTATCCCACATGATCCAACCTTCTCTCTCCTCTTATTCTCTTCATTCATCAGCCCCTCAAAGTACATTTTCCATTTGTACAACACACTCCTCACTTGTGAGTCTGTTTACCTTGTCATCCTTTATCACCCTAACCTGCTGCACACCTTTCTCAGCTCGGTCCCTCTGTCTAGCCAATCAGTGCTCCATCCTTAGTGTCCAACCTTTCATACAACTCGCCATAAGCCTTTATCCTTAGCTTTTGCCACCTCTCTCTTCACCATATGCCTCATCTCCTTGTACTCCTGTCTACTGGTATTGTGATTGGTCCTTGGGGGGGGGGGGGTAATGTTGGCATTGAATCTGTCGGCCAGCATATTGGCAATATATGCTGGCTCGGTATAGGAGGTATCATTGTGCAGTAGCTCTGAGCAAATCTGCATATTGCCGTGGAGATTCTTTACATAACTATAGAAGGCCTTGTGGTTGTCTTTACGGTCTGCTGCAATTCTGTTTTCATAGCTAGCTTTAGAGGATTTGATGAGGGATCTCAACTTTTTGTTGAGGCTGATAAGGGAGTTTTTCCAGTCTTGGGACTTCACCTTATTCCACATCAGTTTCCTCCTCCTGTTGTAGAGTTCGTTTATGGCAGTGGACCACCAGATTGGCTTCCTTTTTTGGAGGAGAGCATCTTGGTTCTATTTGATATGGCGAGATCCATGCATTTGTGTACGTGTTCGTACAGTGCACTGGTGTAGGATTCAGCAGTCATGCAACTATTCTCCATTTTCATGGGTGGAGTGAAGTTATGGGAGTTGTAGGATGAACAATTATAAAAAACAATAAATAATGAACGAACACCAACCAAATAAAAATCTGGACGCCGACACTGAAGAATCACTGCTCGTCCTGGTGATGAAATATGTTAGTTTATTGTAACTCCACATGATACAAAAGACAGGGTTTAGCGCTTTCAACTGTTGTACACAGTTCTGATGAAGACTGTGTACAACAGTTGAAAGCGCTAAACCCTGTCTTTTGTATCGTGTGGAGTTACAATAAACTAACATATTTCATCACCAGGACGAGCAGTGATTCTTCAGTGTCGGCGTCCAGAGAATTATAAAAAACAGTCAATGCAGAGACAAAGATGATCAACAGGACTTTGCATTTACAGAACAGATAAACAGCAGATAGGGATAACTGATGTATGGCAGCAAATGCATGTGTAACCACAGTGCGGACAAGCATTCACACTTAAAACTGGGAGTAGAGATTAAGGTGAAAAACAGACCCTGGGGCTGACAGCGACTGGCTCCTACTCAAAAAGAATGGATCCTTTTGGAAGGCATAAGCACACATCAATCGTCCTTCGACTGATAGTAGGCAATTTGTATATCCAAGTTAAGCCCACAGTCCAGCATATAGACGTGTTTTTGTTTGTTTTCTTTGGGGGGGGGGGGACTACACAAGTCACAACATTTAAGCAGTAAAACACCACTATAAACAAACCATATGACAAAATGTACTACACTATAATCTCCCAAAACAGTGCTGTTGGTATCATTCACTTCTCAAATTCTATGTGAAAAAAAAATTCAGATGACACACCTGTGCCAGACAGCCTCAGTCATCACCCTTAATGCACATTCTCCAGAAATACAAGTAAGCAAAATGAATAGAAACTGTTAAACCCATTTTAGTTTCATGAAGTAGGTTACAGGTGAGCTTAAAATATCAGAAGATACTATCTACCTGAAATTCAAGAAGACATACTTGGTTTCACAAAGAAACCTGATGGGAGAACTGCCTATGTTTGGGGCAGAACGAAAAATGACACATGACATCAGCAAATAAACTACCATAGAGGCAAAGGAGTTCTAAGACCAGCACCCTTAGAGTTTGTCTTGGGCATGTCTGAGCGATAGAAAACTAGACCAGCCTCTTCACACAGGGATAGATACAGTGCTGAAGGATTAGAGGGGGTAGAGAGTCTGGTGAAAAAGGACTTAAAGTAAACACACCACTTTGGTTTGCCAATGACTGTCTGCACCCATTCCCCTGAGCTTTCAGACACTGGCTTAAACTTTATCCATCCCTTTACAGCCTTTTTTAGAGCATGCCAAATTGAATAAACTACCACCTTAAGGTGTTACTGCTCAATGGTAGGAGACTAAATAAATAATCCAAACCTACAAGCTCCCCTCACTCTGGAGAATGTAGACATCTGTGCTGTTGGAGAGACTTTTTTTAAAGGCCGCAGAAAATATCCTGGCAGTGGAAAGCTACACTGCCTTCCACACATTCAGACCAACAGCAGCACAGACAGTGGCTAAAAGTGGAGGTGTCTCATGCAACATTAGCAACAAATACAACTCAAGGTTGGTTAAACAAGATGACGTGCTGGACTTCAGTAGACAAGGTTCCCTACTATATACAGGCCAGCGACAGGTCACCCTCTTACCCATGAAGTTTAACTCTTAACTAGACCTACTAGAGGTACTCATCATCCACCCAAATACCCATTCTTGGGAAACTAAATCACAGCTCTCAAAAACCCCAAAAACACAGCTACATATGCAGAATTTACAGAAACCCTGTACAAATACATAAATGGCTGCATTGAGGCTGTCATTCCTATCAGATGACAGCCCAGACCTAACACCAAGAACAAACCACACACTGGTGGAATCCTTACCTTAAGAGGCTACATAACAAAAGAAAAAAAATAAGTCATGACCAAAATCAGAAAAGTACAGTTGTGTACACCTACCATAAATGTAGATGTTCGAGTTTCTTCACTGTTGCAGTCATAACTGTAGGGTATTCCTGCTGACAGGCAGCCCGAGGTCGGCCAGAATTCCAAAGTCTGGGTCCGGCGTCGGCTGTACCAGCAAGTACCCTGACGTCAGAACGTAGAGGTATAAAGCTGACAGCCGACGCCATCTTCTCCAGCCTTTCTTGCCCCAGATGTCAGAAGCCCCCAAAATAACCAAAAGGTGTCCAAAAAGAAACACAAATACACCACAAAGGAAGAGGAAGAGAACAAGCAAAAATAAGAGGGGATAGGAGGGAGGGAAACACCGACTGCAACAGTGAAGACACTCGAACATCTACATTTATGGTAGGTGTACACAACTGTACTATGTTCTTCGTGTTTCACTGTTGCAGTCATAACTGTAGGGTAGAATCCCAAAGCTGTGAATGAGGGAAGAGGTTATGCAGAAGGGGCAGCTAGAAGACCCTGCAAAACAGCAGAGGCAAAGCCTGCCCTAGACTTCGAATACAAAGGGAGATTATAGTGCTTAGAAAAAGTATGCACTGAACTCCAAGTGGCAGCCTCCAAAATGTCCTTGGTAGGAACTCCTCTGAGAAAAGCTGCTGAAGTGGCAGCTGCTCTAGTAGAATGACTTCTAACTGTACCTGGAATCTGTTTGCCATAGTTGGAGTAACAAAACCTTATTCCATGAGCAATCCATTTGGAAATAGTTTGTTTAGAAATAGCCTTACCAAGAGAACTGGAGGCATAAGAGATAAGCAATTGATCAGATTTTCTGAAATGTTTAGTTTTGTCCAGGTAAAAACGTAGTTGTCTGTGTACGTCCAATGAATGTAATATCCTTTCTCCTTTATTTTGAGGAGTTGGAAAGAAGGTAGGAAAGGTGAATAGTCTGATTTAGAGCCACCTTAGAAATCACCTTAGGCATAAATGTAGGATTGGTCCTCAAGGAAACTGTCTTGGTGGAAGATAATATAAGGTTCCACAGCCATGAGAGCTTGCAACTCTGAAACCCTTCTGGCAGAAGTCAATGCTAATAAAATAGCTGTCTTCCAGGATAAGAACTTGATATCCGAAGCCGCAGCAGGCTCAAAAAGAGGCAAAGTAAGTTTCTCCAAGACATAATTAAGATCCCAAGCTGGAACAGGAGGAGTTCTGGGAGGTCTTAAATTCTTAGCCCCTCTCAAAAATTGTCTCACCAGCTGGTGAGAAAAGATGGGAGGATCAGAATTGAAATGAGCCGAGATAGCAGAAGCATGAATTTTGATGGAGGAAAAGGAGAGGCCTTTAAGTAAAAGGTCTGAGAGGTAAAGTAAAATGGAGGAAATATCAGGCAAAAGAGGATCAAAACCTCGATCCTGCATCCAAATACAAAATCTTTTCCATTTAGAAGCATAAGATTTTCTAGTGCTAGGCCGCCTAGCTTCTAAAAGAACATCCAAAACCTGTTTGGGAAGAGATGAAGGAATCAAAGGCCCTTGTAGAGCCAAGCTGCCAGGCATAGAGTCTTGATTTGAGAGTGTAGCATCTGACCCTGATGCTGGGACAGAAGAGAAGGGATTAGAGGTAGAATCCAAGGAGGTTCCAGGAATAGGTGTTTTAAAGTTGGATACCAAAACTGCCAAGGCCAATTCGGAGCTATCAAAATGATAATCTTGGGTTTGTCCTGTTTTATTTTCAGTAACACCCAAGGCAGAAGAGGAAGAGGAGGGGAAGGCATATCCCGAAAGATTCCTCCAGCTGAATGACAGGGCATCCACTTTCCAAGCTGTTTTGTGGAAGGACCTGGTGCAAAAGAGTGGCAACTGATGATTGAGATGGGATGCAAACAGATATATCTGAGGACAACCCCAAACTGCAGTAATCCTGCTGAATAAGTTGGTGTCCAGCATCCATTCGTAAGGATCCAAAAGGTTTCTGCTTAGGCTGTCTGCTAAGAGGTTCTGTTTTCCTGGAATGAATTGAGCTTGAAGATGCAGATTCAGATTTAGAGCTGTGTCCCATAAGTTCATGGCTAGCCTGCAAAGGGGGTAAGAGTGAGAGCCCCCTTGTTTGTTTATGTACCACATGACTGTGGTATTTGTCTGTACGAATCAGAAGAGGCCTGGTTTCAAAAGATTTTGGAAGGCTAGAAGAGCATTTTGGACTGCCAACATTTCCTTCAAGTTGATGTGCCAGAGAAGATGCTTCTTTGTCCAAGAGCCCTGCTGGCAAATATCTAGAAAATTAGCTCCCCAAGCATAATCCGAAGCGTCCATGGTTATGATCTGAGAAGGTTGAGGCAGACGAAAGGGATTCCCCTCGTTTAAAGCACAGGCCCTGGACCACCAAAGGAACTCTTTTTGGAGGCAGGGAATCAGAGGAATCATTGTGTCCAGACTGTGGTAATGCTGTGACCATACACTCTTTAGGTACCATTGAAGTTTTCTCATATGAAGCCTTGCATTTTGAATCAACAGAATGCAAGAAGCCATGTAGCCCAGTGCCTGCAGGAATTTCCTTGCAGTGAGCGGAGTTAAAGTAGCCAAGGTTTTGAAAATTGAGGCCAGCTGTAATTGTTTCTCTGGAGTGAGGAAGGCCCTTTGCAAGCTTGTGTTTAGAAGAGCTCCCAAAAAGATAATTTGCTGAGAGGGGATCAAATGTGACTTTTTTGTGTTCACAGAAAATCCCAGTAGTAGGAGAAGGCGTTGAACAAAATGCAGATGTTGAAGTAAAAGGTCTTTGCTGTCCGCCTGAATAAGGCAGTCGTCCAGATAGGGGTAAATTTGAATCCCTTGGAGTCTGCAATAAGCTACTACTGGAGCCAGACACTTGGTAAAGACTTTGGGCGCACTAGATAAGCCAAAGGGCAGTACAGAGAATTGAAAGTGCCTCGAACCTGCCTTTAATCTGAGGTATTTTCTGCGTTCCTGCCTGATGGGAATGTGTAAGTAGGCTTCCTTTAAGTCCAATGTCACCATCCATGCATCCTGGGAGAGCATTGGAAGAAGTTGTTGTAGAGTAAGCATCTTGAATTTTGGAATTTCCAGAAAGGTGTTTAATACTGAAAGGTCCAGAATAGGTCTCCATGAGTTTTGTTTTCTAGGGACCAGAAATAGTCTTGAGTAAAAACCTTTTCCCATCTCTGAAAGTGGAACAGGTTCTATGGCTCTCATGGCCAAAAAAGCGTCCACTTGATTTAAGGCCTATGACCATTGATGTTTTGGCAGATCTGGCCACCCGATAGACCTTGACAGAGTATGAAAGTGGAATTTATAACCTCTTAAAATCACGTCCAAAACCCATTTGTCTTGGGTAATACGAGTCCAATTTTGGTAGAAAAGAGAAAGTTTTCCTCCGAGAGGGGCTTCCAGGCAAGGAGGACCTGTAGCCCAACAGGGAGAGTCATTGGGTCTGCTTCCTTTGTGATTGAGATCTGTCTTCTCCCTTTCTAGGTGATGAAGCAGTCCATTGTCTGGACCTGTAAGAGGGCCTGAGCTCGACCTCTGCAGCGTCTATATCTTCCCCTTTGAGGCCTGTCAGAAGTGGGAAAGGACCAATTTTTGGAGGGCCAATTTCTAGAAAATCTAGGAGGCTGAACTTGTAAGAAATCTTTAATAGTCTGCATAGATTTCGCTTTATCCTCCATCTTTTTAATAACCTCCTCAGCTTTAGATCCGAACAAAACATCATGCTGAACAGGGGCATCTAACAATTTAGCCTTAACTTGCTCAGGTAAATTCTGCTCTCGAAGCCAAGCATGTCTCCTGATAACAGTACCAGAGGCTGCGGCCCTACAAGAAGCCTCCAAGGCATCAAAACCACAATGTAAACTATGTTTGCTAACTTGTTCAGTTGCATGCAATACATCCTGTAATTCCTTGTCCTCTGCACATGCAGGTAAGGTTGAAAGTTTTTGTTTTAAAACAGATAAACGAAATTGCTGATACTTGAACATATGAAACTGGCAATTTAAAGCTCTAATAGAAAGAGTAGCCGAAGTATACACCTTTTTGCTCCATCTGTCCAAGGCCCGAGAATCCTTTTCAGAGGGAATAGGATTTTTAGAGGAAGCAGCCTTGGAGCCCTGAGAAATTGTTTCAGGATCTGCAGAAGGGTTCTTGAACAAAAATTGATGAGAATCAGGGACTCTGTAAAATCTATCCGGCTTAGAAGGAGCAGGTGGAAGAGAGTCAGGATTCAATTTAGCTTCAGAGAAAGCATCATCCACAATATCAAGAACAGGAGGAATAGCCAAAGGTCTGTGTTGTGGGAGAAGGAGAATTTCTCTAAGTCTCTTCTTAGAAGCGGAATAATCCTGACCTTCCCAATGAAAATGCTCTCTCATCTCATGCAAGGTTTCCCCAAAAGAAAAATCTTCAGGGGGAGAAGCAGAGGGAATAGAGTCCTCTGCATCAGAATCCTCATAAAGAGGAAAGGAATAATCCTGGTCAGAGGAAGAGACTGATGACACAGAAGCCTGATCAGAAAAATCATAGGGAATATCCTGTCTAGGCCTTTTTTCAGGAGGGGGGTGAGAACCCCTAATCAAAGAAAGTAAATCTTCAGTCATCCTTAATAATTGCTTCTGGGTCTTGGGAGCTGAATCCGAAGAAGCTTGAGAAGAAACCCTTGGCTTAACAGGAGTCTTTGACTTTGCCTTTGTCTTTGCAGTAATAGTAATATGAGAAGGCCTGAAAACCCCTTCAGAAGCCGGTACCTGCACAGCGGTTCTGGACCCATCTGAAGGAGCGATGTCCAAAGGTCCTGCAGCAGATAGAATACTGGGACTAGTTGGCTCCCCATGGGAGTCCGTGTCGGCCATCGGTTCCGAAGTGGCTGACGACAGGGGCTGCAAAAGCACCTCACTGACGACCGCCGAACCCGAAGCTGGCTCCGGCTGCAAAGTATCCTGTTTGGACCTCGGAGGCCTATCCTTGTCCTTGCGTTTTTTGTGAATTCCGGTTGTCGGTAAGTATCCGACGACATCCTATAATTGAACCGTCTACCGAAATAATTCAAGGCCCAATCGTACCTACGCTTAATAGTACGAGAATTAAACCTGGCACAAAACCGACAGCAAGAAACGTCGTGGTCAGGGCCTAAGCAAGGAAGACAGTAAAGGTGGAAATCTTTATGAGGTATTTGTTTTCCACACGATATGCAATTATTAACTTTTTCTGACATCGGAGGAGCAAGAAAAAGGTTTCCCCAACGGGGTACTTAGCTTGAGAAGAGAAGTCGTTGTCTTCGGACCGACGACAAGCAAAGCACGTTGTCCGGATTCCGCCAACCAACAAGAGCTGCTTTCCACTGCATGGCAAGAAAGACTGGAGAAGATGGCGTCGGCTGTCAGCTTTATACCTCTATGTTCTGACGTCAGGGTACTTGCTGGTACAGCCGACGCCGGACCCAGACTTTGGAATTCTGGCCGACCTCGGGCTGCCTGCTGGCAGGAATACCCTACAGTTATGACTGCAACAGTGAAACACGAACAACATCAGCCAGCTCTCAGAGTCAACTAAACAAGAAACAAAGATGTCTACTAACGCCAAACAAAGCCAATTAAGAGGTTTGAATATCTTCACATGCTAAAGACAATCAAAAGCCTTCTTCAACTATATCAGAAATCTTAAAGGTAATATTCGGCAGTGTGCAGAACCAGTAGTAAAAACTCAAAACCTTCACTGACCAGGGTGACTTAAATCCACTTGCTGATAAATTTAGCTGTAACTTCACTCCACCCCCCCCCCCACCCCCACCCCATCAGCTGGGAGCAGATCCAGAAGGTGCTAACCAAGGCCAAAAACACTGCTTCAGTGCACCCCAATAATATCCCCGGTTGTTTCCTAAACAGCCTGAAACAATTTAGCAGGACCACTTGAGGCACTCATATTACAGTTTAAAAAAAAATTACATGCCAGGTGAATGGAGGGTCGCAACGATCATCCCTCTTCAACAGGGTGGACCATCAACTCATCAGAGGAACTCCAGACCCAACAGTCTACCAAGTCTAAAACGCAAAGCCATGGAATAAACTAACATGGA